>NC_091345.1:19942861-20127861 GCF_038502225.1 Cherax quadricarinatus
CACCTCTCTCTTACTTGCTGCTTCCATTTACCTTGTATCCAATCTACCTTTTATTCTCACTGCAGCTGCAACTAAAAAGTTATCTGATATATCTGTGGCCCCTCTATAAACATGTACATCCCGAAGTCTACCCAACAGTCTTTTATCTATCAATACGTAGTGCAACAAACTAGTGTCATTGCGCCCTATATCATATCTTGTATACTTATCTTCTTTTTCTTAAAATGTGTGTTACCTATAACCAAACCCCTTTCTATACAAAGTTTAATCAAATGCTCCCCAAACTTACCTACCACACCCTCTATAAACGCTTCTCCTACTTTAGCATTTAGGTCCCTTAACACAATTACTCACATGGCTCGAAAGTTCCTCCACACTCGCTTAACATCTCCCAAAATCTCTGTCTCCCCCTCTACATTCCTCTCTTCTCCAGGTGCATACACACTTATTATGACCCACTTTTCACATCCGACCCTTATTTTAATCCACATAATCCTTGAATTTATACATTTATATTCCCCCTTCTCTCTCCACAATTGATCATTCAACATTATTGCTACCCCTTTCTTAACTCAATTATTAATAATAATAATAATTGGATTATGGTAGCCACTTTAAAGGGTTTAGTAACACACTTAACTGATTTATATTGTTTGTGTGTGTGTGTGTGTGTGTGTGTGTGTGTGTGTGTGTGTGTGTGTGTGTGTGTGTGTGTGTGTGTGTGTGTGTGTGTGTGTGTGTGTGTGTGTGTGTGACAGTGTTTTTCATTAATAATTTCAGATAGAGAAAGAGAAGAGAAGACAAACAAGTGTGTCCAGGTGCCGGACATGGATACCTGGCGTCATGTTTCCTCTCCAGCAACACCTTGTTTATTATCGAGCAACAACACTACGTCAAGTGATTGTGTCACACCAGTTTTAAAAAAATACTCAGGGAGGAAAGGAAGAGAAAACATGGGATGACAGAGAGGTAATACTACCCATCAACATCCATCTCTTCCATTAACTTATATACAAGACATTATTAGTTATATATTAGTGTTTATCATTACAAAAGTGATATACAATACCGACAAGTTAATGACTTATACACATGTGCAATACCTATGTATCTGTTTTTAAAGACGTTAGCCAATCACCTTTTTTTTATTGCAATAAAAATCTCTATTAGCCTGAAAAAGATCGAAGTCGGCAAAACTTCTTTAAAATAAATATAAAGGTGTTTTGCCCATGTGTCTAATTCATGTGTGTCTATCATCGTTGTCGCCAGTGTGAAACACTGAGTCTTTTCAGTAGAATTTATCTAGCAAGTCTCTAAGCACAGACTCAACTTATTCTGTAAACTTTAATATAAATGTAGCGTGGTTGCCTGTGTAATCAGACAACCTTGCTATTGCTGAAGTGAGCCAAGTTTCAAGATCATCTGTATCGAAGATAATGTGTCAGAGTGCCGGCCCCTCAACAACTCCATCTGTACACTCCAGCTCCTCTGATACTTCTCCATTTAAAACAACTCACTGTCTTCTATCCATTAGCCAATTACTGAAAAAAATCTGAAATTTCTAGAAGTGTCTTGTGAGGTTGAGGAAGAGTAAAGGTTTCAAGAGTGTCCTGTGAGGTTGAGGAAGAGTAAAGGTTTCAAGAGTGTCCTGTGAGGTTGAGGAAGAGTAAAGGTTTCAAGAGTGTCCTGTGAGGTTGAGGAAGAGTAAAGGTTTCAAGAGTGTCCTGTGAGGTTGAGGAAGATTAAAGGTTTCAAGAGTGTCCTGTGAGGTTGAGGAAGATTAAAGGTTTCAAGAGTGTCCTGTGAGGTTGAGGAAGATTAAAGGTTTCAAGAGTGTCCTGTGAGGTTGAGGAAGAGTAAAGGTTTCAAGAGTGTCCTTTGAGGTTGAGGAAGATTAAAGGTTTCAAGAGTACCTTTTGAGGATAAGGAAGAATAAATGTGCCAAGAAGGTGCCTTGTGCAACCGAGTTTTCTCACTGTTCTCTGACTGGAATAAACTTGGTTTACTCTCACTGTGTGATGTATCTGCTAGAAAAAAACCTACCTTCCTACGTCGTCACATATCATCAAACTTAAGATACACCACAGACGGTAAATCAGGCACGTCCGGTTCTCTTCAACCTATAGACAACATTGACACCCGAGTATCACCACTAACCAGGACAAAGTGGACGCATGTATAGCCCCCTTTTATATCAGCAGTAAGCTACGGTGAAGTACATGACGGTTTACAAGGTTACAACCACAACTAAGAGGACAGTTGTCATACTCCATCGTACAGGATGGTCTTCCTGTCATACTACATCACACAGGATAGTCTTCCTGTCATACTACATCACACAGGATGGTCTTCCTGTCATACTCCATCATACAGGATGGTCTTCCTGTCATACATCACACAGGATGGTCTTCCTGTCATACTATATCACACAGGATGGTCTTCCTGTCATACATCACACAGGATGGTCTTCCTGTCATACTATATCACACAGGATGGTCTTCCTGTCATACATCACAAAGGATGGTCTTCCTATCATACATCACACAGGATGGTCTTCCTGTCATAATCCATCATACAGGATGGTCTTCCTGTCATACTCCATCATACAGGATGGTCTTTGTCATACTACATCACACAGGATGGTCTTCCTGTCATACATCACACAGGATGGTCTTTCTGTCATACTACATCATACAGGATGGTCTTACTATCACACACAAAGGTTTTACTGTCACATTCCACCACACAGGATGGTCTTCCTGTCACACTCCTGTCATACTACATCATACAGAATGGTCTTACTATCACACTCCATCACACAGGATGGTCTTACTATCACACTCCATCACACAGGATAGTCTTACTGTTACACTCCATCATACAGGATAGTCTTACTGTTACACTCCATCACACAGGATGGTCTTACGTCACACTCCATCATACAGAAGGGTCTTACTGTCACACTCCATCATACAGGATGGTCTTACTGTCACACTCCATCATACAGAAGGGTCTTACTGTCACACTCCATCATACAGGATGGTCTTACTGTCACACTCCATCACACAGGATGGTCTTACATCACACTCCATCATACAGGATGGTCTTACTGTCACACTCCATCATACAGAAGGGTCTTACTGTCACACTCCATCATACAGGAGGGTCTTACTGTCACACTCCATCATACAGAAGGGTCTTACTGTCACACTCCATCATACAGGATGGTCTTACTGTCACACTCCATCACACAGGATGGTCTTACGTCACACTCCATCATACAGGATGGTCTTACTGTCACACTCCATCATACAGAAGGGTCTTACTGTCACACTCCATCATACAGAAGGGTCTTACTGTCACACTCCATCATACAGAAGGGTCTTACTGTCACACTCCATCATACAGAAGGGTCTTACTGTCACACTCCATCATACAGAAGGGTCTTACTGTCACACTCCATCATACAGGAGGGTCTTACTGTCACACTCCATCATACAGAAGGGTCTTACTGTCACACTCCATCATACAGGAGGGTCTTACTGTCACACTCCATCATACAGGAGGGTCTTACTGTCACACTCCATCATACAGGATGGTCTTACTGTCACACTCCATCATACAGAAGGGTCTTACTGTCACACTCCATCATACAGGAGGGTCTTACTGTCACACTCCATCATACAGGAGGGTCTTACTGTCACACTCCATCATACAGGATGGTCTTACTGTCACACTCCATCATACAGGAGGGTCTTACTGTCACACTCCATCATACAGGAGGGTCTTACTGTCACACTCCATCATACAGGATGGTCTTACTGTCACACTCCATCATACAGGATGGTCTTACTGTCACACTCCATCATACAGGATGGTCTTACTGTCACACTCCATCATACAGGGGGGTCTTACTGTCACACTCCATCATACAGGATGGTCTTACTGTCACACTCCATCATACAGGAGGGTCTTACTGTCACACTCCATCATACAGGAGGGTCTTACTGTCACACTCCATCATACAGAAGGGTCTTACTGTCACACTCCATCATACAGGATGGTCTTACTGTCACACTCCATCATACAGAAGGGTCTTACTGTCACACTCCATCATACAGGAGGGTCTTACTGTCACACTCCATCATACAGGATGGTCTTACTGTCACACTCCATCATACAGAAGGGTCTTACTGTCACACTCCATCATACAGGATGGTCTTACTGTCACACTCCATCACACAGGATGGTCTTACGTCACACTCCATCATACAGGATGGTCTTACTGTCACACTCCATCATACAGAAGGGTCTTACTGTCACACTCCATCATACAGGAGGGTCTTACTGTCACACTCCATCATACAAGATGGTCTTACTGTCACACTCCATCATACAGAAGGGTCTTACTGTCACACTCCATCATACAGGATGGTCTTACTGTCACACTCCATCACACAGGATGGTCTTACGTCACACTCCATCATACAGGATGGTCTTACTGTCACACTCCATCATACAGAAGGGTCTTACTGTCACACTCCATCATACAGGATGGTCTTACTGTCACACTCCATCATACAGAAGGGTCTTACTGTCACACTCCATCATACAGGATGGTCTTACTGTCACACTCCATCACACAGGATGGTCTTACGTCACACTCCATCATACAGGATGGTCTTACTGTCACACTCCATCATACAGAAGGGTCTTACTGTCACACTCCATCATACAGAAGGGTCTTACTGTCACACTCCATCATACAGAAGGGTCTTACTGTCACACTCCATCATACAGGATGGTCTTACTGTCACACTCCATCATACAGGAGGGTCTTACTGTCACACTCCATCATACAGAAGGGTCTTACTGTCACACTCCATCATACAGGATGGTCTTACTGTCACACTCCATCATACAGGAGGGTCTTACTGTCACACTCCATCATACAGGATGGTCTTACTGTCACACTCCATCATGCAGGAGGGTCTTACTGTCACACTCCATCATACAGAAGGGTCTTACTGTCACACTCCATCATACAGGATGGTCTTACTGTCACACTCCATCATACAGGATGGTCTTACTGTCACACTCCATCAGACAGGAGGGTCTTACTGTCACACTCCATCATACAGGAGGGTCTTACTGTCACACTCCATCATACAGGATGGTCTTACTGTCACACTCCATCATACAGAAGGGTCTTACTGTCACACTCCATCATACAGAAGGGTCTTACTGTCACACTCCATCATACAGAAGGGTCTTACTGTCACACTCCATCATACAGAAGGGTCTTACTGTCACACTCCATCATACAGGAGGGTCTTACTGTCACACTCCATCATACAGGAGGGTCTTACTGTCACACTCCATCATACAGGAGGGTCTTACTGTCACACTCCATCATACAGGAGGGTCTTACTGTCACACTCCATCATACAGGATGGTCTTACTGTCACACTCCATCATACAGGAGGGTCTTACTGTCACACTCCATCATACAGGAGGGTCTTACTGTCACACTCCATCATACAGGGGGGTCTTACTGTCACACTCCATCATACAGGAGGGTCTTACTGTCACACTCCATCATACAGGGGGGTCTTACTGTCACACTCCATCATACAGGGGGGTCTTACTGTCACACTCCATCATACAGGATGGTTTTCGTACACCAGGTAATACAATTTTGAATACTTTCACTGAACACTGAGACTATCTTCAAGTATCGCTCATGGGTTCAGCAGTTACAGCAGCTTTAAAGGTTTGCTTCAACAGGACTGGAGGTTTCAAGTTAAATGTCATGCACCCACATCCAAACCCAATCACACCCAACCAACCCTCTTGACATGGAGCCCGCTACTAACACCCAACTACCACCTTACACACAGTCTGCTACTCACACCCAACAACCACCTCACACATAGTCTGCTACTCACACCCAACAACCACCTCACACATAGTCTGCTACTCACACCCAACAACCACCTCATACACAGACTTCTACTCACACTCAACAACCACCTCACACACAGACTTCTACTCACACTCAACAACCACCTCACACACAGACTTCTACTCACACCCAACTACCACCTCACGCACAGTCTGCTACTCACACCCAACAATCACCTCACACACAGTCTTCTACTCACATTCATCAACAACCACCTCACACCCAACAACCACCACCTCACAAGTCTTCTACTCACACCCAACAACTACCACCTCACACCCAACAACCACCACATCACAAGTCTTCTACTCACACCCAACAACCACCACCTCACACCCAACAACCACCACCTCACAAGTCTTCTACTCACACCCAACAACTACCACCTCACACCCAATAACCACCACCTCTTCACAAATGCCTCTACTTGGCCCCATATTGTAAACATGCCGCAACATTGTCAGGCCCAGACTCGTGGAACTCTTGTGTTCATTAAGAACTGCAAGAAACCTCTTTCGCGTGCCCTAAGTATACTATGGAGAAGGAGCTTGGATATGAGTGAAATTCCACAGTCACTAAAAACAACGGATATAGCCCCACTCCACAAAGGTGGCAGCAAAGCATTAGCTAAGAACTATAGACCAATAGCTCTAACATCCCACATAAAAATCTTTGAAAGAGTGCTAAGAAGCACGATTGCAAACTACTTGAATTCCCAAAAACTGCACAATCCAGGGCAACATGGGTTCAGGGCAGGTCGCTCCTGCTTCTCGCAACTACTGGATCACTATGATATGGTCTTGGATGCACTGGAAGAAAAACAGAATGCACAGTAATATATACAGACTTTGCAAAAGCCTTTGACAAGTGTGATCATGGCGTAACAGCGCACAAAATACGTGCTGAAGGAATAAATGGCAAAGTGGGGAGATGGATCTTCAACTTTCTAACCAATCGAACACTAAGAGTAGTGGTCAACAAAATTAAATTGGAAGCTGCCATAGTGAAAAGCTCTGTTCCGCAAGGCACAGTACTCGCCCCCACTGTTCCTCATCCTCATATCACACATAGACAGAGATGTAACCCACAGCACCGTGTCATCCTTTGCAGACGATACTAGGATCTGCATGAGGCTGTCATCTGTTGAGGACGCGGTTAACCTCCAAGAAGATATAAACAAAGTTTTCCAATGGGCAACGGAAAGCAATATGATGTTCAATGAAGGCAATTTCCAACTACTCCGTTATGGATAACTGGAGGAGATAATAACTAGAACAGAGTATACTACAAACTCTGATCACACAACAGACCGGAAATATAATGTGAGGGACCTGGGAGTAGTAATGTCTGAGGATCTCACTTTCAAGGATCACAACAGTGCCACGATCACAACTGCAAAGAAAATGATAGGATGGACAATGAGAACGTTCAAAACGAGAGATGCCAAGCCAATGATGATCCTTTTTAAATAATTTGTTCTCTAGATCTAGGCTGGAATATTGCTGTACATTAACATCTCAGTTCAAAGCAGGTGAAATTGCAGATCTAGAGTGTACATAGAACCTTTACTGCACATGTAAGTTCTATCAAATACCTCAACTACTGGGAACACTTGGAAGCACTTAACTTGTACTCACCGAAACGCAGGCTAGAGAGATATATCACAATCTACGCTTGGAAAATCCTAGAAGGAATGGTCCCGAATCTACACACAGAAATCACTCCCTACGAAAGTAAAAGACTGGGCAGGCGATGCAAAATACCCCCAATGAAAAGTAAGAGCGCCATTGGTACACTAAGAGAAAACACCATAAGTGTCCGGGGCCCAAGACTGTTCAACAGCCTTCCACCATGCATAAGGAGAATTACCAATTAGCCCCTGGCTGCCTTCAAGAGGGAGCTGGACAGATACTTAAAGTCGGTGCCGGATCAGCCGGGCTGTGGTTCGTACGTTGGACTATGTGCGGCCAGCAGTAACAGCCTGGTTGATCAGGCCCTGATCCAGCGGGAGGCCTGGTCGTGGACCGGGCCGCAGGAGCATTGATCCCCGGAATATCCTACAGGTAGCAGGTAGTTCTGACACACAATTATGTGGCAACAATGCAATAGTAGAAGTCTCATCAGCAATGTATTCCCAGTAGCTATACGTTCGGGTATACAATCAATCAGCAATGTATTTCCAGTAGCTATACGTTCGGGTATACAATCAATCAGCAATGTATTCCCAGTAGCTATACGTTCGGGTATACAATCAATCAGCAATACATTCCCAGTAGCCACACATTTAGGTATACATTCAATATTCAGAGCATGATGCTCATCTTGTTAGATAGTATTAGTCACTTAAAATTCTAAGGCAGGTTAAAGCAAGAGCGGGAGAAAGCTGCAATATACATCAAACTCAATTTATTTAACGATTGTCAAATAAATATCAACTTAAAAAACGGGAACTGTGAGCAACATTAGTTTATATATACACAGAAAATTTAAGGCCAGAAAATGATAGAAGTTAAAGGAAAACTATCTTGTTTTTATTTAGAGAATATCAGCAACAGCAGCAACACCACCAGCAACAGCAGTGGCAGCAGGAACAACACCTGCGTCAGCAGTGGCAGCAGCAATAACACCTGCAGCAATACCTGCCTTCATTTTCATTATATTAATGGAAAAGATCGTATCCAAAAAAGATGTGTTAAGTCTATGTACTTGTGTCCTTACAGGCACACAAGCATGACTGCACCTCCCTTCCTCCCCTTTCCCATGAAGACCGACACTCCGTAGAAGACGACGACATCATTAAGGTTATTACTGGTGCTGAGCCGCCCCCGCCGCCGCCACTACCACAACCACTTCTACCTCCTCCTCCTACACACATCTCCGCTCTGTTATATCTTATTTCTGGTAAAACCTACGTTTTAAATGTTTGCATGACATACTATAAGCTAACACAAAACAGAAAAATAACATTTCTAAGTTTGGAAGAAGCGCTCAGAAATTATGTAGCAACGTAGCCTAAGATAATGAAGTTAGCGTGTTACATTAATGAAGATATATGCAAGTGTAACAAACTTGAAAATAACCTTCAGTTATATGGATGGTGGAAGGCTAAACAAAAACTACTGACAACATACATTAGAGGAAAGTTAGAATATGCAGCACTAGCCTGGCGCTCCCGCACAAAACAACTATTATTAGATCAAATAGAAGAACTTAGACGACACTACAAAGTGGCTGCTACACATGTGAAATATGAATTACCAAGAATTTAAACACTGAAAATGCCTTCGATGGTAGACTGAACAATAAAAACACTTTGTAATATACAAACAGTTTGTATATTACAAAGTGAACTCTGCCATCATTGTGATCATAATGTTAACATGTCACAGTCATGTTTACATATTATGTAACAATAAAAGACACTTGATCACATCACTAATATATACATACAACACTAATATACACGTCATTAATATATACACATCACTATTATATACACTGCAGATGACAGAAGGAATTAATATACAGCTTTTATGAACTTCACCAGCAACTACCAACTCTTGCAAGTGTCAGATCAATCAGGTTGTGATGTTTGGGCCGGCAATCCAACACTAACAGTCTGCATGAACAGGCAATCAACAGAGAAGTGTGCCCCCTGGTCAGTAATCAACAGAGAAGTGTGGCCCCTGGTCAGTAATCAACAGAGAAGTGTGGCCCCTGGTCAGTAATCAACAGAAGTGTGGTCCCTTTGAAGTTTCGAGAGTTTAACTGCTCTCGGAGCCCGGCCATGGGCCAGGCTCGTCTGGTGCTTGCCTGATCAACCAGTCTGTTGCTGCTGGAGGCCTGCTGCCCCACATATCCACCACAGCCTGGTCGATCTGGCACCTGGTGAAGATACTAGTCCAGTTTCCTTTTGAAGGCTTCCACACTTGTTCCAGCCGTGTTTCTGATATCTTGTGGTAAGATGTTGAACAGTCTGGGACCCCGGATGTTGATCCAGTGTTCCCTTATTGTCCCCACTGCACCCCTGCTCCTCACTGGGTTTATTTTACATTTCCTCCCATATATCTCACTTCAGTATGCTATGGCAGTGTGCAGATGTGGGACCAGGTGATCCAGTGGCCTGGTGACTAAAGCTCCCGCTTCAGACACGGAGGGCCCAGGTTCGATTCCCGGCGGGTGGAAACATTTCGACACGTTTCCTTGTACCTATTGTCCTGTTCACCTAGCAGCAAATAGGTACCTGTTTGTTAGTCGACTGGTGTGGGTCGCATCCTGGGGGACAAGATTGAGGACCCCAATGGAAATAAGTTAGATAGTCCTCGATGACGCACTGACTTTCTTGGGTTATCCTGGGTGGCTAACCCTCCGGGGTTAAAAATCCGAACGAAATCTTATCTTAACCCTCGAGTACTTTCCAGCTATATATTATCATGTATCTCTCTCTCCTCCGCTCCAATGAGTACATGTTCAAGACTTGAAGACGTTCCCAGTAATTGAGGTGCTTTACTGGCTCAATGCGCGCCGTAAACGATCTCTGTATTTGTTCCAGCTCTGATATTTCTCCTGCTTTGAACGAGGCCGTCAGCACTGAGCAATATTCTAAGTGAGGGAGCACTAGGGATTTGAATAGTGTCCGGGGCCCAAAACTGTTCAACAGCCTCCCATCAAGCATTAGGGGAATTGCCAATAAACCCCTGGCTGCCTTCAAGAGAGAGCTGGACAGATACCTAAAGTCAGTGCCGGATCAGCCGGGCTGTGGCTCGTACGTTGGACTGCGTGCGGCCAGCAGTAACAGCCTAGTTGATCAGGCCCTGATCCATCGGGAGGCCTGGTCATGGACCGGGCCGCGGGGGCGTTGATCCCCGGAATAACCTCCAGGTAACCTCCAGGTAATCATCGGCATTATTTCCCTTGTTTTGAAAGTTCTCAATACCCACCCTGTCATCTTCCTGGCTGTCGTGATCTTTGTCTTATGTTCCTTAAAAGAAAGGTCAGCTGACACAATTATTCCCAGGTCTTTTACGTGTTCCTTTCGTTCTATTTGGTGACCCTCTTGAGTTTTGTATATAGTGTTCCTTTTGAGCCTTCATTCTTTCCATACATAATCAGCGGGAAATTATCACCACTGAACGTCATGTTCTCCACTGCCCACTGGAAAACCCTGCTTATGTCTTCCTGTAATTTTTCAGTGTCCTCTACCGTAGTGACTTCATGCTTATTTTAGTGTCATCTGCAAAAGATGATATAAAAGTGTGACGGGTGTTTTTATCTATGTTTGCTATGAAGATGAGAAACAGCAGAGGTGCGAGGACAGTGCCTTGGGGCACTGAGCTTTTGACCTCGCTGATGCTGGATCTTGCTCTGTTTACTACTATTTTTTGTGTTCTGTGTGTTAGGAACCCGACAATCCATCTGCCTATCTTCCCCGCAATGCCCATGACCCTCATTTTGTGCGCTATCGCTCCATGATCGCATTTGTCAAACGCCTTTGCAAAATCTGTGTAAATCACATCAGCGTTTTGGTCGTCTTCCAATGCCTCCGTAATTCTGTCATAATGGTTCAGCAGCTGTGACAAGCACGATCGTCCTGCTCTAAAACCATGCTGGTTTGGGTTATGCTGGTCAGCAATCAACAGATAAGTGTGGCACATGGTCAGTAATCAGCAGAGATGTGTGGTCCCGGGCCAGCAATCAAGTGTGGTCCCGGGCCAGCAATCAAGTGTGGTCCCGGGCCAGCAATCAAAAGTGTGGCCTCAGGTCAGCATTCAAAAGTGAACTGTGGCCTCGGGCCAGCAATCAATAGAGAAGTGTGACCCTGGGCCAGCAATCAACAGAAGTGTGGCTCCGGGCCAGCAATCAACAGAAGTGTGGCCCCGAGCCAGCAATCAACAGAAGTGTGACCCTGCGCCAGCAATCAACAGAAGTGTGGCCCCAGGCCAGCAATCAAGAGAAGTGTGACCCTGTGCCAGCAAACAAAACAGAAGTGTGGCTCCGGGCCAGCAATCAACAGAAGTGTGGCCCTGGCCAGCAATCAACAGAAGTGTGGCCCTGGGCAGGGCTGCGAGACTAGAAAAATTCTAGAAATCTGTCACAGGTATAACACAGATACGAGGTTCTGGTGTTGACTATAAACAATAAAAACTTTAAAAAAAAAAAATACATGGAAAGGTAAACCTTGAAGGCGGGAGAACTGGAGCTTAACTTTTCTCGTGTAACTACAATGCGTAAGTCAATGAGGTGATCACGAATAGAGGTGTGCACGTGAGACTCCATCAGAGGATGTCAGCACGTGCAACTGAGATTCCCAGCATACACTAGGTGTTAGAGCGCGCGCTCGTGAGACTCCCAGCACACACTGGATGTCAACTAGTGCCCCTGCGACACCCAGCATACACTGGGTGTGGGTATAAATACACAGTCGTACCCTGGCTCTGCAGCTCATGTTAAAAAGTTCACCATTCGAATTAAAGTGGGTTTGTCTCTTCCGCCTGACACCACGCCCTTGCTGTCCCCATTTGCACCTGGGCGTTGTGTCAACCAGCCTGCATTATGTTCAGGAAGGATTTTGGCAAACTTTATGCACAGTTTTAAGACTAGGTATGATAGAGCCGAAGAAACGGAGCTAGGATAACAGCCTTGACCTCCGAAAAAAACAGGTGATGCACACATAGCATAGGAGAAACATACAAAATACTGAAAATAATGGAAGCATTAAAATCCATGGAATCTAACATATCCCCGTGGGTAGTGAAGGAAGGAACACAACCAACCACTCTGTGAGCCAAAACAAGGAACTTCAATAATTCCCTGGACTGGACAACTACACAATATCTGAAAGATAGTTTATCTTAGAGGGTCAATATTACTGGCATGCATCAAGAGAGTAATGGAGCACCTAGAGGAAATTCGTCTCTAAAACTCAACAGGTATTCAAGGATAACCAATCCTTTCTGACGAACCTACTGGAGTTGTATGTAAAATACACCACGACAAAGAGACAGGGACAAGTGGAATGTATCTTTTTTTGCACTGCAGGAAAACATTCGACACGGTTCCTCATCACATATTTATCTACAGGTTAGCGAAGCAAGCAAGAGTGAAACAGAGTCTCTCACTGAATCAAGAAGTGTTTGAAAAAAAAAAAGACCATAAAAGAAGGGCAGACTAGAAGACAAACTGCAAACATTAAGAAGCAATCTAAGAGTAGGTACTATAAGGTTCACGAGGGAAGGTAGTAGAAACTGGTAATGCTGGTTCACGAGGAGTCAAAACTCGACCCCAAGAAGCACAAGCTGATGAATGCACACACAAGAGAAGCAAGAACTATAGTGAGAAAACAGGAGGCAGCAGGAGCAACCTGAAGGGGGTATTGGCACATAGGAGAGCACAGCAAGAGCTTGTCGCCACCATCACCACACATGAACCTCACAATAACACCTTTGTCCTCTACACTCTCATCACCCAGTTTCAGAGTTGGTGTCTTCTCTCTCCACCCATCAACACACCTTTAACGTAATGAATGGCAACACCCCAATTCTCTAAAAAAAAAAAAATCGTTAAGATTCCCTTGAAGGAGGATGGTACCCATGTTACAATATGGCAGAAATACTAAGTAATGACGCCTCTGTACTAGAATTCCTTTAATAAGGTTAAATATATGACTTAACCATCCTCTAACATCTTCTATCCGGTAACACCAGGGCATCTAGGGATAATATAAGAATAATTTCATCTCCTCACAGTCACCCCAGCCTATTAAGATTTCTGCCTCTTTCCCCTATATATACTCTCTGGAGTATATATAGGAGGAGTATATATAGGGAAGTATATGCATGGGAAAATCCTTGTCAACACTGTTCGTGGGTATAGTTTCGAGTAATGTGTTACGCCACATTAATGTAATGTACGCCACATTAATATAATGTACGCCACATTAATGTAACGTACGCCACATTAATATAATGTACGCCACATTAATGTAATGTACGCCACATTAATGTAATGTACGCCACATTAATGTAATGTACGCCACATTAATGTAATGTACGCCACATTAATATAATGTACGCCACATTAATGTAATGTACGCCACATTAATATAATGTACGCCACATTAATGTAACGTACGCCACATTAATGTAATGTACGCCACATTAATGTAATGTACGCCACATTAATGTAATGTACGCCACATTAATGTAATGTACGCCACATTAATGTAACGTACGCCACATTAATGTAACGTACGCCACATTAATGTAACGTACGCAACATTAATGTAATGTACGCCACATTAATGTAACGTACGCCACATTAATGTAACGTACGCCACATTAATGTAATGTACGCCACATTAATGTAATGTACGCCACATTAATGTAATGTACGCCACATTAATGTAATGTACGCAACATTAATGTAACGTACGCAACATTAATGTAATGTACGCAACATTAATGTAATGTACACAACATTAATGTAATGTACGCAACATTAATGTAATGTACACCACATTAATGTAATGTACGCAACATTAATGTAATGTACGCAACATTAATGTAATGTACACAACATTAATGTAATGTACGCCACATTAATGTAATGTACGCAACATTAATGTAATGTACGCAACATTAATGTAATGTACGCCACATTAATGTAATGTACGCAACATTAATGTAATGTACGCCACATTAATGTAATGTACGCAACATTAATGTAATGTACGCAACATTAATGTAATGTACACAACATTAATGTAATGTACGCAACATTAATGTAATGTACACCACATTAATGTAATGTACGCCACATTAATGTAATGTACGCAACATTAATGTAATGTACGCAACATTAATGTAACGTACGCAACATTAATGTAATGTACGCAACATTAATGTAATGTACGCCACATTAATGTAATGTACGCCACATTAATGTAACGTACGCAACATTAATGTAATGTACGCAACATTAATGTAACGTACGCAACATTAATGTAATGTACGCAACATTAATGTAATGTACGCAACATTAATGTAATGTACACAACATTAATGTAATGTACGCCACATTAATGTAATGTACGCCACATTAATGTAATGTACGCCACATTAATGTAACGTACGCCACATTAATGTAACGTACGCCACATTAATGTAACGTACGTCACATTAATGTAACGTACACCACATTAATGTAACGTACGTCACATTAATGTAATGTACGCAACATTAATGTAACGTACGCCACATTAATGTAACGTACGCAACATTAATGTAATATACGCAACATTAATGTCCACTCCGACAAATCCTTTATTTACTTTGTCTTTTAATCATAAAGTTGCATCACATATACAGATACTAAAGTTTTCTTAAAATTGGAAGCCTAAATTGTACAAAAAATATCTCATAGAAGCACAATAGAAACTGTGCTGGATTTTGCTCCGAGGAGCGAAACACTGAACTTGTTGGACAGCGTCACATACCCTAGAGAGAACATACCACTAAGAAGACAAAATATTTCAAGGTAAAAATCTGAGAGCAAAATACTGAGTCACGTTTAGGAAGGTGTATACCATGTTGCAACTTGTGCTCAAAACAGGAGGGACGTTTACCCAAGTCTTACACTTGGCTGACATCTAAACACCACAGGGAATTGCATAACAAATCATTCATCGTAGATATAAAACGTCCTAAAGCTCAATATCTTAGTTCTCCAGAAGCGTTAGTATGATACTCCAAAAATAGTTTTATTAAAATTTGCAAAATTGGAGGCTACTAATCTCACTTAAAACAATTATCCTCGAGTACGACACATAAAAATTCAAATTTGAAGCCGACCAGAAGCAGCATTCTCCAGTTATCACAATGACTCCAACAATTCCAGGTTTTTGAACTATAGTAAAATGACGCCAAGATAAAAGTGAACCTTCCTCCATGTAAAATATATGAGCGTTAAGTTTTAAAGTTACTCAGAAGAGCCAGTCCAAGTTATTACATGGCAATCAATGGCAATCTGTTTAATAAAATTGGCAAATTTGGACGTATAGAACCCACTAACAATGTCAACCTGCCTTTGAGAAAAATACATCAGTGCTAAAAGTTTAAAGCCGACCATAAGAACCATTACAAGTATCGCACAAAATTCACAAATTCAAAGATTTTCAACTATGATAGTAAACTGGCAGATTTGCAGCTAAGAGACTGCGTGAACTTATAAAGTATGATCCTTGTAATGAGATGCGTCAGCCACCAATGATTCAAGTCGTTCAGATGAGGTCTCGTGTACAATCCCCACACCACTAAAAATAAACTTAGCAAATTGACATCGTCACACTCCAGTGAACACTTCTAACCTTCTAAATATTGAAAGTTGGAAGCCTATCACAAGAACTTTCTCAATTATTTCACGAAAACGAAAATCATGTACATTGTGACTGACCAGAGGACATCCTTTCCTAGTTTTAAAACACAAACGTTAAAAATTTTGAACATGATCTGGAGAGGTGTGCTACGAAAACCTTGGAGGGAAAAAAAAATCCGTCAACCACATAGGTAACCTTTCTGGGATACCTAATTAAACATCACATCATAAGATGTGATGGGATGCCATTTACACTTTTTTAAAATTAAAGTATCACCACCCGCCAATATCCTCAAGTCTTCTCTTGGATTGTCTCCCTGCATTTAAGATAATTTCTCAGAGGTGGTCCGGGAGAGTATTCCCTCTTCTTGTATATCTGTATAATCTTAGCTCCGTTAAAGGGCAGTCACACTGTCTGGAATTTAAATGGCTATCAAGGTTGTACAGACACCCACGTGCGCTACTGGATTGTCCACTTTAAACTTGTTTAAACAATCCAAATAACAATAATAACAAAATTAAGAGGAGTTATATACGTGTGTGAATTTCATGTCTTGTTGTTTATCTTATACATTTTCAAAGCAGAGTAGCTGAAATTTACCTTGAATAACAGGGCTTCCATCGTCTTGTAGGTTTGATGTGTCTGTTTCCACGCTGTCTAGTACTGTCTGTCAAGGATGATACACAGCTAATATTCTAGTACTGTCTGTCAAGGATGATACACAACTAATATTCTAGTATTGTCTGTCAAGGATGATACACAACTAATATTCTAGTATTGTCTGTCAAGGATGATACACAACTAATATTCTAGTATTGTCTGTCAAGGATGATACACAACTAATATTCTAGTATTGTCTGTCAAGGATGATACACAACTAATATTCTAGTATTGTCTGTCAAGGATGATACACAGCTAATATTCTAGTATTGTCTGTCAAGGATGATACACAACTAATATTCTAGTATTGTCTGTCAAGGATGATACACAACTAATATTCTAGTATTGTCTGTCAAGGATGATACACAACTAATATTCTAGTATTGTCTGTCAAGGATGATACACAACTAATATTCTAGTATTGTCTGTCAAGGATGATACACAACTAATATTCTAGTATTGTCTGTCAAGGATGATACACAGCTAATATTCTAGTATTGTCTGTCAAGGATGATACACAGCTAATATTATTCCTTCTCGATGTCAAATGGATAAATAGACCGAGGGTGGTTGGAGAAGGCGTGTTCATATAGGAGGGTGGGGATGCTTGTAGACGAGTGGGCGTGCATGTGGGCAGGTGGGTATGCAAGAGAGAAGGTAGGCGAGAGGTCATTTGGGAGAACTGGTATGTCAGAGAAAGTGTTGTGGGCGTGCAAGAGGGAGGGTGGGCGTACATGAGTGTGGGTGGGCGTGCATGGGGGAGCGTGGGCGTGCATGGAGGAGTGTGGGCGTGCATGAGGAACATTGGGCACGCGTGAGGGAGGGCGGGCACGCGTGAGGAAGTGTGAGCAAGCGGTAATGTGGGCGTGCATGTGGTTGGACAGCATGGGTGGGAGTGGGCAGACAAGTGGAACAAGTTGGTGGTGGATGCACTCTTTACCGCCCTCATCTGGAGGTGCTACGTAGCGGCTCTACCTGCACCACGCCAACCCTTTACTAAACACTTTGCTCAAAGGTTGAGCAAAATGATGCGCAACTACACTTGTATATAATATATACAAGTGTACGCAGGCGCGAGCCCACGCACGCACGCACACGCACGCACGCACGCACACACACACACACACACACACACACACACACACACACACACACACACACACACACACACACAGTAGTCCTAGGACCGGTGCTGTTTCTGGTATATGTGAACATGACGGAAGGAATAGACTCAGATGTGTCCCTGTTTGCAGATAATGTGAAGTTGATGAGAAGAATTCAATCGGACGAGGACAAGGCAGAGCTACAAAGAGATCTGGACAGGCTGCAGGTCAGGTCCAGAAACTGGCTCCTGGAGTTCAACCCCACCAAGTGCAAAGTCAAAAAGATTGGGGGAAGGCAAAGAAGACCGCAGACGGGGTAGAGTCTAGGGGGGCCAGACACTACAAACCTCACTCAAGGAAAAGGATCTTGGGGTGAGTATAACACCGGGCACATCTGAGGCGCACATCAACCAAATATCTGCTGCAACACATGGGCGCCTAGCAAACCTAACAATAGCATTCCGACATCTCAACAAGGAATTGTTCAGTACCCTGTACACTGTGTACGTTAGGCCTATACTGGAGTATGCAGCACCAGTTTGGAACCCACACCTAGCCAAGCACGTAAGGAAATTAGAGAAATTGTAAAGGTTTGCAACAAGACTAGTCCCGGAGCTGAGGGGCAAGTCCTACGAGGAGAGGTTAAGGGAAATCGACCTGACGACACTGGTGGACAGGAGAAATAGGGGGCATATGATAACGACATATAAAATACTGAGAGGAATCGACAAGGTGGATAGAGTGTTAGGTAAGACACATATGCAACAGTTAGGTATACCATTTTAATGTTCAAGGTGGATAGAGACAGGATGTTCCAGACAGGGAACACAGCAACAAGGGGTCACAGCTGCAAGTTGAAGACTGATGAATCACAGGGATGTTAGAAAGTATTTCTTCAGTCACAGAGTCGTCAGGAAGTAGAATTGTCTGGGAAGTGATGCAGTGAAGGCAGAATCCATACATAGGTTTAAGAAGAAGTATGATAAAGCTCATGGAGCAGGAAGAATGACCTAGTAGCGGCCAGTGAAGAGGCAAGGCCAGGAGCTGTGACTCGACCCCTCCAACCACAACTAGGTGAGTACATACACACGAGAGTATTCCTGGAAAGTACATCATTCCCTTCTACAAGTTTAGATACCACCAAGAGGTTTACGTCTCATCCATGAGCAGCACGAGGAAGAGTAACAGAATAATGGTATACAATACCGACATGGCACACGCACATAACTTTGGTATCTTTACTGTTCAATACCGGCGATAATAATACTGCACACGTGTCGTACTCATCAAGGGATGAAAAATAATAAAAACAACAGCAATATCTGCAGCATCAACTGTAACGTCGAATCTAGCAGATGAAGCAGAATCAACATTAACTTCAATGTATTAGTGTGTAGAGGGGACCATCAACAACAGCAGTATCACTAACAGATGCAGCAAAAGCAGCAGCAGACTCAATAACAGCAGTGACAATTGTACTATTGACTGCTCGGTTACACAGTTGTTGCCACAGGTAGCTGGCTGACCGGCTAGATGGCGATAGTTGTAGGTAGTTGAATTGGCTGACCGGCTAGCTAGCTAGCTAACTGGCTGTGGCTGAGTGGACTGGGTAGTCTACGCCCATTAGCTGGGAGAACATGCACCTGCAAATCATTTAAGCACACTCCAAACCCCCCTCCCCCCCTCTCTCTCTCCATCCTTCTTGTCTGCATACTTACCCTCCTCCTCCAAGAGTCTCTTTCTCTCGCTCTTATACACTATCAAGAATAAGAATCTTTTAATCTTAAAACAAGGATTAAAGCAAGCTCTCGGTGTGTACATATATATATTATATATATAAACCTTCCCATCCATCTTCATCTCTTTTTCTTCCTCTCCATTTTTCTAGTTTAGTTGCAGTTATCTTACTAGGTCATGATGGAGGAAGAGTTCACACTAGATGGAGTTCTTGATATTGACTCAAAGTCCTCTTGCTTAAAGCATTACACATATTGAAAGTTATATTAATTACCATTACAATCATGTGGAGAACGTTAAACTCGTAAGGTTAAGACAGCACCTGGGGAAATGGGAGGCAATTGGGTTCAATCCAAGGAGAGAGAGTCAAAGTTCAATTTATTGGATCAAAAGCCCCTCACCGGCATCAATGAACCCCTTCTCCCTCGAGGAGTACATTAGAGTAATAGTAATACTAAATACAGCAATAGAAAGCTCAAGTCTACGTTCACAACCAACGTTAAAGTTACATATACAAGTGTTGTCATGTAACGTATGTGTGTGGGGGAGGGGGCCACCAGTGACTACTATAGTCGAGTTTATAGTAGTTATATTATCATAGTAAACCATAAATCGTTTCCGGCGTCAAAGTGTAGTCCTGTAACATTCGAGTTTATCATCTTTATCATCATTCGTATTTATCATCTTTCTAAGATGTGACACGGACACAATCAAGGTGGAAGCCAAAATAATTATAAATGGATTTCTATCTCTTCAAAGTCTGTACAGTCTATACTTTATACACATTTATATCTACATACATATATAAGTGAAGTACAATGAGTGATGACAATCTGTAATTATCAATGAATTAAGCTCATCGTCCTAAGTAAAAATTCAATGCCAACAGGATGATAAACAGTTCAGTCTGTATTGAAGAAGACCTACTGTTAATTCTTATGCTTAGCTCAATATGGATCTGTCACAAGTGCCACATCAGCCAGATTGTGAAGGCTACGTAAATCTGGGAAGCAAGAAGGAAACGAGAGTTAGTAACAACAGCCTGGTTGATCAGGCAGGCTGCTAGCGTACAAAAAACGCTAACATGGAGTCACATATATATTACTAGTAACATGGTTGTCATCATTCTTGTCTGAAGAAGTGGCAACAAGAACACATGCACACGACTTGTTTTAACTATATAAAAAAAAAGTTACTTAAACTCTTGCATAATTTCACAATTTGTTTGGCTTTATTGAAAAAATTACTGAACGTGATTCGACGATAAACGCTTTTAAAGAACTCATCTTGGGCAAATATGTTTCAGACTTAATCAATAGCGAATTATAACCATATCTACGCTACATCTACATCCCAAGTGATCTGCTCAAGGAACAAGTAGTACCAGCGGTACACACAGCTCTGAGTGACATGGGAGAAACAGTAATAGTTTAAGACAGAAACAGTACCAAGCGGGGCCTATGAGAGGGAAGGTTCAGGCGGTACATGGGTCCGGGGCCCGGCTGTGAATCTCTAAAGGAGCCCATAGCCATATATTTTTTTTTTTTTGTAATTTCAACAATTTTCAGTTTATTTGGAAAAATAATTATGCAAAATTCAATCAGACTGGGGGCCTCAGCATGCCCCCAGGCGCTCCAAAGCAGTCTTGTTCCACCTTGCAAAAATTTCTCTTGGAGCCCCAGGTACTATCAAGTTAGTAGAGGTAGTCTTCGTCTTCTATCCAGCTCATCTGAACAGTCCATGCTATTTTTCCAATATAATTATTACCTGTAGTTTACCTGTAGTCGCTTCTGGGGTCACCGCCCCTCCACCCCGCGGCCCAGTTCCAGATCACGACGCCAGGTTGATGGCCTGATAGATCAGGCTGATGGTGCTCGCCGCCCGCAGTCCAATGTGTGCACCACAGCCCGGCTGATAAAAAACTGATCTGAGAAATTTATCAAGTTCTCTCATGAAGACGGTGCTGAAGTATCGTGGATCCTGTATACCTAAGCTTTTTCTGTACTCATCGCTACCCTAATTTTAACTAGAGGTATCCTGCACCGTCTGCCAAGCCTCTTGTCTCCATGAATAGTAATATTAATGTGCAGGTGTGTTACCAATCCCTCTATTATCTTCCAGATGTAATCATTTATCTTTCTCACCTACTTTCTAAGGAGTACAGTTCGAAAGACTTTTAGCACTAAGTAATTTTGGTGCTTATCTGAATTTATACGAGCTGTGAAGGTTCTCTGTACACATTCCAGTTCTGCAATTTCGCCTGCCTTTAAGAGGCCATTGTGGAGAAATTTTCTCCAGGAGGGGGTGATCAGCCCCCTTCAGCCCCTTTCAGCCCTGAGGGGCCCAGCCCTCTCAGAAGGGGCAAGCATCTTGTTTACTGCTACAGCGAGTGATTGATCCCAGATGCAGTACCAGTATGCGACGTGGCTCGACGCTCCTTGCAGTCCAGTGTTGCAAAGTGTAGTTTAATAAAAGACAGTCTATCTCTTACATTAGCAGGACAATTAAGGAAAATCCTGCTCCCACTTTATTACCATGGTAAAGATAGTGTACATTGTTGTCTATGCTTAAGACAGCAAGAATCAAATATTCTGCTTTACTTCATGGAGGAAGTGGCAAGGAAGCAAAAAGTACTAGGTCAGCTTTTCCTTTATGTGCTAGGGGCTGTGACGGCGTAGGGCGTTGTGAGGTCAGATTACTTTTGACTCTACTGAGAGTCACACTGATGCCAGGATAACCAACAAAACACTGATCCGTGCGTTAGTGTGAACAAAGTGTCTCACAAAACACAATAAACACTTAAGAGAAGTGTGATCAACTTCTTCAGTGATAAGATTGTGAACTATAAAGACAAATCTTGTGGAACATAGTGTACCAGTGTGCGTATTCCTAGACTATGGAAGAGGTGGACATCCAAGGACACTTCAGCTTCTATCAAGTCACGGATACCTGTCGAAGGTGTGAAGAACACTATAGCTCACGCTACAAGAGCAAGGTAGGTTACGAATTTCTTGTAGTACGGGGAACTGCGCAGTTCTTGAGTCGCAAGGAGTTTGTAATCAACCTATAGTCGGCAGTGAGGTGCGGACTTTTGAGACCACACAAGTAAGTTTGTCAGCAATCAGTGAATGAAATATGCTGACATAACACCCCTAGGGGTAATTTATTGTTTACATATGATCTATTACAGCCCGTTGAGAGATGATCATGACAACAATTCAAGACCTCGTCTGCAAGGGTGGCTGTGTACACGATTTGCTGTCTTTAATCAGCTAAGTATTCCCTATATTTAAAATTATATCTTAGCTGGTAAACCATTTCTCAACAGCCATCAACATGTAGCAGTATTCCAGCAGTATCATCCTTGGCTTGGCACTTCCTCTTCTGAAACTTCTAGTTTTCCAAACCGTCATTTTCCTTGTTGCTTCTTTAACGTGAGATCTTCTGACATTATCGCTCCCAGGTTTCTCACATTAGACTTACACTCTATTGAGTGACTTGCAATCAGTCTTGTACTCCGATCCCGTTTTAACTTTCTCAGTCCTTCGGTAACGTAGCAACTGAAATTCCAACTCACTGAACATGGGATGCTGCATTTCCTCCAAGTTTTCATATCGGCAGTGGGTGAGTGGTGGGTGGGGATATAGCCTTCTGCTTTTGTATCCTTTACTAGATAATGCAGGATATTCCTTAATCTAGGTAGTAGTTAGTTCTCGGCAGAGTGCCTCAGTGTGGACTGCTATGTCTTCTGTTGTTTGTCTTCCCTATGTACTCCCATTTGTATGAGACCAAGAGGGAAGGCGGGAGGAAGAAAGGAAGGAAGCTGTTGGATTTACAAAACACTTTCGCTTGATGGTGGCAAGAGATGATGAGACACCACGAGAGATCAAGCAGCCAATGTGATGGTGTCAGCCTTGGGTGGAGTGGCGATAATACCTTGTGTAACTCAAAACTGAACTCTCCTGCCCCGCCCTGCCCTACCTCGCCCCGCCCTGCCCCGCCCCGACCTGCCCCGCCCCGCCCTGCACCACTCTGCCGTGCCTCGCATCCTCCTGCCCTGCAACCCCAGAGAAGTGTAGGAGACGATACAGCAAAGGCCGGAAAAAATAACAATAAAAGATTTAATAATATGAAAGGCACTTGAGAGACAAAGAGTGGAGGTAATAGCATGCATGGGAGGGGGGAGGGGAGGGTAGGAGGGGAGGGAGGGGAGGAGGAGGGGAGAGAGGGGGAGGAAGGGAGTATGATAATAAGCAGTGTTTGTGGTGGGTGGGTCCATGTTAACACCTGCCTCAGATACTCACCTCATGTACAGGTGACCTCGCCCGCCTCACACACCTGCAACGTAACATAACCAATGTAAGAATATAAGAAGCATGGTAAACACTGTATGCCTTCTGACCAGGTCACGCTGCTTATATTTACAATCACTAATTTTGCATCTACCATATTTAACTTATTTTTAACAACTTTACAAACAATTGATTTCAATGCCGCTGCTTGGCAGTCTGTAAGACTCGTGTACAAAACTAAACCAATATTTTTCTACATCTCTTCCAACCTCCAATATATTTATTTACACACACACACACGCACACACACACACACACACACACATACACATACACACACACACACACACACACACACACACACACACACACACACACACACACACACACATATATATATATATATATATATATATATATATATATATATATATATATTGTGACCACGAACGAGTTGTATTGAATCAATAACACTGCGACTAGCCGAGTATTCGAACCCATGTCGTTTTGGCCTTGCCTCGTGGTGAGCGAAAATCACATGACGCTCTAACTCAATGGATCACACAATCGTACAAGAATCAAGCACCCAGAAGAGGACATACCAAACGGGGATTTGAATTAAATTAGCTCAGAGGCACCCACACCACCGTATGTCCTCGGATCAAGGTAAAACACCTAGCTCTGCTGGGTGCTTCATTCGTGTAGGATTGTGTGATTCAGTGGGTTAGAGCGTCATGTCATTTTCGCTCACCACGAGGCAAGGCCAAAACGACATGGATTCGAATCCTCGGATAGTCGCAGCGTTACTGATTATATATATATATATTATTTAAATCATGTGAGAGTAATATAGGTGTATGCTTAACCGGTTCCACCTTCGTTCTCTGAACAGATGTCAATGTGTTTCATAATCCGTGTTCGTCTAGACTCTAGAGGCTTTCTTCTCTGCGCATCAAAACAGTTTGTCACCTTCTGGACATCATGTTTACCGCTGTTCAGTGGAAGTCCTTGTTAAAATCTGCTTTCAGTTTGAATGTGTCATCTACTGAGGCAACTTCCTTGCAGTCAACACAAGATGAGAGGAAGCTGTGGTTCATGTTATTATCCTATCTATATTAAATATAATGATAAGACAGTAAATAAGAGCTTGCCTCGACCCAAGTAACACTCGGTGAATAAATGTACGCCTGCACTTGCACGTACACACACACACACACACACACACACACACACACACACACACACACACACACACACACACACACACACACACACAACTAAACAGAATGAGCCAGTTACAGCACACTGATTAACACCTCACAGGATATCAACCCATCAACACTCATTCATCACAACAGGTACAACGAACGCTCATTCATCACAACAGGTACAACGAACGCTCATTCATCACAACAGATACAACGAACGCTCATTCATCACAACGGGTACAACAAGCACTCATCACAAGAGGTGCAACAGAAACACACACACAACATAAGAGGTACAACAAACAACATACATCATATGATAGAACAAATACACATGAATCATATAAGAGGAACGACATATCACGTAAGTGAAACAAACACACAGAAGTAAACATACATACACCATATACGAGGTATAACAAACATATACATCACATAAGAGGTACAAAAAACGCACATTACATTATAAGATGTACTAGAGTAACTAGACTAGTTAACGTGTAATATCTTCTCAGTTTAATGACGAATGACTAAAAATAGATGTTGCATCAGTAGCTAGTGAGATGGGCGGAGATGGGAGCAGTGAGAGGGGGATAAGGAGAAGAAACAGAGAAAAGGAAAGAATAAGAATGGGGAGTTATGAGGAAATGGAGAGATGACAAAGCTGTTATAACAGACAAAAAGAAGCAAATGAAAAAAAACAGGGGTAGGCTGAGAAGACGAGGAGCACAAGACGAGGGAGGGTGAGGAGCACAAGACGAGGGAGGGTGAGGAGCACAAGACGAGGGAGGGTGAGGAGCACAAGACGAGGGAGGGTGAGGAGCACAAGACGAGGGAGGGTGAGGAGCACAAGACGAGGGAGGGTGAGGAGCACAAGACGGGGGAGGGTGAGGAGCACAAGACGAGGGAGGGTGAGGAGCACAAGACGAGGGAGGGTGAGGAGCACAAGACGAGGGAGGGTGAGGAGCACAAGACGAGGGAGGGTGAGGAGCACAAGACGAGGGAGGGTGAGGAGTACAAGACGAGGGAGGGTGAGGAGCACAAGACGAGGGAGGGTGAGGAGCACAAGACGAGGGAGGGTGAGGAGCACAAGACGAGGGAGGGTGAGGAGCACAAGACGAGGGAGGGTGAGGAGCACAAGACGGGGGAGGGTGAGGAGCACAAGACGGGGGAGGGTGAGGAGCACAAGACGAGGGAGGGTGAGGAGCACAAGACGAGGGAGGGTGAGGAGCACAAGACGGGGGAGGGTGAGGAGCCCAAGACGAGGGAGGGTGAGGAGCACAAGACGGGGGAGGGTGAGGAGCACAAGACGAGGGAGGGTGAGGAGAACAATACGAGGGAGGGTGAGGAGCACAAGACGAGGGAGGGTGAGGAGCACAAGACGGGGGAGGGTGAGGAGCACAAGACGGGGGAGGGTGAGGAGCCCAAGACGAGGGAGGGTGAGGAGCCCAAGACGAGGGAGGGTGAGGAGCACAAGACGGGGGAGGGTGAGGACCACAAGACGAGGGAGGGTGAGGAGCACAAGACGGGGGAGGGTGAGGAGCACAAGACGGGGGAGGGTGAGGAGCACAAGACGAGGGAGGGTGAGGAGCACAAGACGAGGGAGGGTGAGGAGCACAAGACGAGGGAGGGTGAGGAGCACAAGACGGGGGAGGGTGAGGAGCACAAGACGAGGGAGGGTGAGGAGCACAAGACGAGGGAGGGTGAGGAGCACAAGACGAGGGAGGGTGAGGAGCACAAGACGGGGGAGGGTGAGGAGCACAAGACGGGGGAGGGTGAGGAGCACAAGACGAGGGAGGGTGAGGAGCACAAGACGAGGGAGGGTGAGGAGCACAAGACGAGGGAGGGTGAGGAGCACAAGACGAGGGAGGGTGACTAGCACAAGACGGGGGAGGGTGAGGAGCACAAGACGGGGGAGGGTGAGGAGCACAAGACGAGGGAGGGTGAGGAGCACATGACGATGGAGGGTGAGGAGCACAAGACGAGGGAGGGTGAGGAACACAAGACGAGGGAGGGTGAGGAGCACAAGACGAGGGAGGGTGAGGAGCATAAGACGAGGGAGGTTGAGGAGCACAAGACGAGGGAGGGTGAGGAGCACAAGACGGGGGAGGGTGATGAGCACAAGACGATGGAGGGTGAGGAGCACAAGACGAAGGAGGATGAGGAGCACAAGACGAGGGAGGGTGAGGAGCACAAGACGGGGGAGGGTGAGGAGCACAAGACGAGGGAGGGTGAGGAGCACAAGACGAGGGAGGGTGAGGAGCACAAGACGAGGGACGGTGAGGAGTAAAAGACGAGGGAGGGTGAGGAGCACAAGACGGGGGAGGGTGAGGAGCACAAGACGAGGGAGGGTGAGGAACACAAGACGAGGGAGGGTGAGGAGCACAAGACGAGGGAGGGTGAGGAGCACAAGACGGGGGAGGGTGAGGAGCACAAGACGAGGGAGGGTGAGGAGCACAAGACGAGGGAGGGTGAGGAGCACAAGACGAGGGAGGGTGAGGAGCACAAGACGAGGGAGGTGAGGAGCACAAGACGAGGGAGGGTGAGGAGCACAAGACGGGGGAGGGTGAGGAGCACAAGACGAGGGAGGGTGAGGAGCACAACACGAGGGAGGGTGAGGAGAACAAGACGAGGGAGGGTGAGGAGCACAAGACGAGGGAGGGTGAGGAGCACAAGACGAGGGAGGTGAGGAGCACAAGACGAGGGAGGGTGAGGAGCACAAGACGAGGGAGGGTGAGGAGCACAAGACGGGGGAGGGTGAGGAGCACAAGACGAGGGAGGGTGAGGAGCACAAGACGAGGGAGGGTGAGGAGCACAAGACGAGGGAGGGTGAGGAGCACAAGACGGGGGAGGGTGAGGAGCACAAGACGAGGGAGGGTGAGGAGCACAAGACGGGGGAGGGTGAGGAGCACAAGACGAGGGAGGGTGAGGAGCACAAGACGAGGGAGGGTGAGGAGTACAAGACGAGGGAGGGTGAGGAGCACAAGACGAGGGAGGGTGAGGAGCACAAGACGAGGGAGGGTGAGGAGCACAAGACGAGGGAGGGTGAGGAGCACAAGACGAGGGAGGGTGAGGAGCACAAGACGAGGGAGGTGAGGAGCACAAGACGAGGGAGGGTGAGGAGCACAAGACGAGGGAGGGTGAGGAGCACAAGACGAGGGAGGGTGAGGAGCACAAGACGAGGGAGGGTGAGGAGCACAAGACGAGGGAGGGTGAGGAGCACAAGACGAGGGAGGGTGAGGAGCACAAGACGAGGGAGGGTGAGGAGCACAAGACGAGGGAGGGTGAGGAGCACAAGACGAGGGAGGGTGAGGAGCACAAGACGAGGGAGGGTGAGGAGCACAAGACGAGGGAGGGTGAGGAGCACAAGACGAGGGAGGGTGAGGAGCACAAGACGAGGGAGGGTGAGGAGCACAAGACGAGGGAGGGTGAGGAGCACAAGACGAGGGAGGGTGAGGAGCACAAGACGAGGGAGGGTGAGGAGCACAAGACGAGGGAGGGTGAGGAGCACAAGACGAGGGAGGGTGAGGAGCACAAGACGAGGGAGGGTGAGGAGCACAAGACGAGGGAGGGTGAGGAGCACAAGACGAGGGAGGGTGAGGAGCACAAGACGAGGGAGGGTGAGGAGCACAAGACGAGGGAGGGTGAGGAGCACAAGACGAGGGAGGGTGAGGAGCACAAGACGAGGGAGGGTGAGGAGCACAAGACGAGGGAGGGTGAGGAGCACAAGACGAGGGAGGGTGAGGAGCACAAGACGAGGGAGGGTGAGGAGCACAAGACGAGGGAGGGTGAGGAGCACAAGACGAGGGAGGGTGAGGAGCACAAGACGAGGGAGGGTGAGGAGCACAAGACGAGGGAGGGTGAGGAGCACAAGACGAGGGAGGGTGAGGAGCACAAGACGAGGGAGGGTGAGGAGCACAAGACACTTCTCCTACATGTGATGAAACGTTCTAGTAATAAAGGTCGTTTACATATATGTTATTTCAGCACTTGTCCGCTACGCCATACTTTAAAAACTTTGGTAATGTTGAGTGAGAATCATAACTTCCCTTTACCTCCCGATTGTCTGACCTCACAAGACTCCTCCCAGCTTGCTTGCTTGCTTACCTCTCTCTCTCTCTCCACGGGTGTGGGCTTACGTCCAACCACCAGCCCCCCCCCCCCACACACACACCGACCTCACTTAAACCAGCACCTGTAACACCAGTAACAGCACCAACACCAGAAGCAACATCGACACCAGACACACAAAACTTGGACCACTGAAGGTCAGACCTGCACAGTGCACACACACACTTTAAGCAGCCTAGCATAAACACATATGAGGGTATATTCAACAAATCCAATTTAACAATACATAAAGAATACATAAATTATAATCATATAAATCATGACCTAACTGAAATATGCTGGGGAGATAAAATGAGTGACATGAATTTAAACCAGTGTCTCGACTTATAAGCTCATTGACACTAGAAGTATGCCCCAAATATATACCATTAAGAACAAATAAAGAGAAGATACAAGTCTGAAAGGGGGTGACGCCAGCTCTGCATGTAAGGACGAAGTCACAGAACGTATCAAAGTTTCCAGACGTTCTCAAGAATAATATGAAAAACAGGTTCAAGAAAGCGAGAACACAGAGCTCAAAGTGAATACATCAGAGTACGCGAGACAGAGGGAGCAAAGTGAAATTAAAAGAAACCAAAAATATTTTTTCTTATGCAAAATTCAGGGCAAAGAGCACATCAAATACTGGGCCCTTGCTTAATGGAGATAGAACTTGCACTGATACAACAAAAAAAATGAGTAACATACTAAAGCTACAAAACTATTCTCACGTTCAGCGAGCTATTTATCAGACTTGTGAGCTATTTATCAGACTTGTGAGCTATTTATCAGACTTATGAGCTATTTATCAAACTTGTGAGCTATTTATCAGACTTGTGAGCTATTTATCAAACTTGTGAGCTATTTATCAAACTTGTGAGCTATTTATCAGACTTGTGAGCTATTTATCAAACTTGTGAGCTATTTATCAGACTTGTGAGCTATTTATCAGACTTGTGAGCTATTTATCAAACTTGTGAGCTATTTATCAAACTTGTGAGCTATTTATCAAACTTGTGAGCTATTTATCAGACTTGTGAGCTATTTATCAGACTTGTGAGCTATTTATCAAACTTGTGAGCTATTTATCAGACTTGTGAGCTATTTATCAGACTTGTGAGCTATTTATCAAACTTGTGAGCTATTTATCAAACTTGTGAGCTATTTATCAGACTTGTGAGCTATTTATCAGACTTGTGAGCTATTTATCAAACTTGTGAGCTATTTATCAAACTTGTGAGCTATTTATCAGACTTGTGAGCTATTTATCAGACTTGTGAGTTATTTATCAAACTTGTGAGCTATTTATCAAACTTGTGAGCTATTTATCAGACTTATGAGCTATTTATCAGACTTATGAGCTATTTATCAGACTTATGAGCTATTTATCAGACTTGTGAGCTATTTATCAGACTTGTGAGCTATTTATCAGACTTGTGAGCTATTTATCAAACTTGTGAGCTATTTATCAGATTTATGAGCTATTTATCAGACTTGAGCTATTTATCAGACTTGTGAGCTATTTATCAAACTTGTGAGCTATTTATCAGACTTATGAGCTATTTATCAGACTTGTGAGCTATTTATCAGACTTGTGAGCTATTTATCAGACTTGTGAGTTATTTATCAAACTTGTGAGCTATTTATCAGACTTGCGAGCTATTTATCAGACTTGCGAGCTATTTATCAGACTTGTGAGCTATTTATCAAACTTGTGAGCTATTTATCAGACTTGTGAGCTATTTATCAGACTTGTGAGCTATTTATCAGACTTGTGAGCTATTTATCAGACTTGTGAGCTATTTATCAGACTTGAGCTATTTATCAGACTTGTGAGCTATTTATCAAACTTGTGAGCTATTTATCAGACTTGTGAGCTATTTATCAAACTTGTGAGCTATTTATCAGACTTGTGAGCTATTTATCAGACTTGTGAGCTATTTATCAAACTTGTGAGCTATTTATCAGACTTGTGAGCTATTTATCAAACTTGTGAGCTATTTATCAAACTTGTGAGCTATTTATCAGACTTGTGAGCTATTTATCAGACTTGTGAGCTATTTATCAGACTTGTGAGCTATTTATCAGACTTGTGAGCTATTTATCAGACTTGTGAACTATTTATCAGACTTGTGAGCTATTTATCAGACTTGCGAGCTATTTATCAGACTTGTGAGCTATTTATCAGACTTGTGAGCTATTTATCAAACTTGTGAGCTATTTATCAGACTTGTGAGCTATTTATCAAACTTGTGAGCTATTTATCAGACTTGTGAGCTATTTATCAGACTTGTGAGCTATTTATCAGACTTGTGAGCTATTTATCAGACTTGTGAGCTATTTATCAGACTTGTGAGCTATTTATCAAACTTGTGACATCAAAATTATTTTTTTCATTACAAAACGCCGTTATCTTCAAAATTTTGGACAAAGCCCTACCCCACTCGACTTGCGAAGAAGCAATTGATACTATACCCAAGTGTTCTGCCTCGCGTCACAGACTTGTGGAACTCCATATTCACAAAAGAATAGAGATCCAGTCATTAAATACCACAGATACAACTCCACTTCAAAGGTGGTAGTAAAGTAATCGCAAACAAAAAAAAAATCAACCGATACCACTGGCGTTCTACATTATAAAAATCTCTGAAAATTTTGAGAAGACTACTAAACATGAATTCACAACAACTGCATAACCCAGGAAAAAACAGGGCTTAGAGAAGGTTGCTCCTGTCTCTCGCAAATACTGGACCATTACATCGTCTTGAATGCATACAATGTCAAAGAAAATGCCGATGTCTTATACACAACCACAAAAGCCTTCAACATTTGTGATCATGGTGTAATAGCATATAAAATGCGTGCAAAAAGGAATAACTGGAGAAGTGGAATGATGCATTATTAACTTTCTAATAAATATAACACAAAGTGTAATATAAAGCAAAGTAAAATCAAGGGCTGCCACAGAGAAAAGCTCTGCTTCCCAGGCACAAATACTTGCTCCAATTCTTTCTTTTTCATCATTATCATATCACAGACAAAGATATAAATCGCAGGACTGCATTCTTTGTGGCTGATATAACCCAGGTTTTCCACAGAAAAAAAAAAAATGTTCAGCAAGCAGGGCTGTGTGGTCAGAGTCGGAAGCAATTCTTGGGTTACTGGAGCTGGAGTCGGAAAAAATGTAATTAAAGGAGTCGGAGTGGAAGGTTTTATGTGCCGACTCCACAGCCCTGGCAGCAAGAACAAATTTCAGTTACTCTGAGGAAAATTTGAGAAGGTAAAAATTAAAACAGAGTATAAAACAAAACTCCAATCACTAAATGGAGCGGAATATTAATGATAAGGACTTAGGAGTGATAATGTCAGAACATCTTACATTCAAGAATCACAACAGTGTTATTATCACAACCACAAAGAAAATAATAGAACCCATAATAATTAGAACCTTCAAAATAACAAATGCCACGTCAATGATGATGCATTTTTGCCTCTTGCACTCTCTCGACTGGAAAACTGCTGCGCACTAACAACGCCTTTTAAGATGGAAAATCGCAGAGCTGGACAATGTACGGAGAACTTTCACTGCCTGTATAAATTCAGCCAAACAGCAAAATACCTCCAGTGTAAAGCAGGGGTGATATGAGTACATTAAGAGATAACAAGTGTAAAGAGACTGAAGACTTTGCAACACAATCCCCTCATGCATAAGGGAAATTACCAGCGAACCCCTGCTTCGCCAGGTGGTGAATACATTCGAATGTGCGCGACCAGCATCAATACCCTGGTTGATCAGACCGACTAACAATAACGCTTGGCGTCCAGACATTTGTACTCTTAACTAAATACACTCCAACAACATATTCACTCTCAAAAACTTGTACACTGACAAAACATTCCAACAATAGGAAAGTTCAAGTTACTCTTAGAAACACATTTGCACACTGAAAATGTACACTCCAACAAACAACAAATGTTCTCTCAGCTACACACCTGCTACCATACTACACACACACACACACACACACACACACACACACACACACACACACACACACATACACACACCCCAATAATTAAATGTTTTTGTCTACATATTTCCATACTTAGCACAGTGGAAGCGAGATCAACAATTTCTTATGTGGGTTACACTTACTGACAAACAAAAGCTAACACAAATTACCAGACAGTCTACACTTTATTCAATATGTAAATTTATCGCACAAGACAACAGTGATTTACCAGTAATAATTGTGAAACACACCTCCACCCCCATCCCTCTCTATCACCTGCAAAATGCAGGTGCAAGTGCTCTTCGGCACCTACAAAAAGGTGAGGCAGTGTACGCACTAACATACAAACACTCCCACCCTACACACATACGACAAAATCCAAAGAATAACTGATGATGACAAAAACCACTGAGGTAGAGGAGGAAATGTCTGGTATTAAACAGAAAGTTTCAGTGTTCACATGATATCTTTCATGTAGTAGATTTTAACTCCAGACAGCTGAATTAGATTATTATAACCATAACTAGTCCTAAGCCCAGAAGGGTCATACAGCACTGCAGGATAGGGCATGCTAAAGGTTTAATATGCTTGGTCAGAGACTAGCGAGGGTGGGGTGTATAACAGAGGTAGAGTTAGTAAGCGCAGTGTGAAGTGCTAAAGGAATTATAATAAAAATTTGTGTAATAAATCTGTTGCTGTCAAAAAGTCAAAGAGGGAGTCTGAGTGTTTATCTTCCCTCCTCAGTGAGGAGGGAAGATAAAGTGTGTTAGTGGTGACGACGTCAGAGGTAAATTCTGCGTGCTCGCTGGTAGACAGGACAGTCTAGCAGAATATGGTGAACTGAAACTGGAACCAGACAATTATTACAGAGAGGAACAGGGCGCCTCTCCATGAGATAGCCATGAATGAGATGTGTGCCTGATGCGAAGATGGGAGAGCGTAGTCTCCCAACTATGACATCGATAAGACTAGGATCCTAAACTAGGCTTGACAGAATGTAATCTGTTACAAATCAACTCAGACCAACATTGTTGCTAATGATTATGAAGGTGGCTAGAGATTACAGCAAAATAGTCTGAGAATGGAATACCTCTATATGAATTGTGAAGGTCTTGTACCTTTAACTGTGCAGCAGAGTCTGCCTGCTCACTGCCTTGAACATCCACATGACCAGGGATCCAGAAGAAAACAACGTCTTTATTTTTGCTAGAAATGTGGTGCAAGCAAAGCTGTATACGAAGATCTAGGGGATGAGACGAGTTAAATATTTTGACAGCCTGCAAAGCACTAAAGGAGTCTTAAACTACCACAAATGTTGAGGTAGGCTCGGATGCAATATGCATAATTGTTATGAAAATTGCATACAGTTTAGCTGTGAAATTGATAGCCCACTGTCTGGGAACACTGCTGCAAACCCGACACCATCAGAGGATTTAGAACCATCAGTGTAAACTGCAAAGGCATGAGAATGAGACGGGAAGTGGTTAAGAAAAAGCGAGTGAGAAGCAGCTGCAGGTATTTGAGCTTTCGCCGACGGAAGTAGGGAAGAACAGACTAATTGTCGGAACCTCTCAAGGGGAAAGAGAAAAGCTAGATGAACATATAAGGGGGCAATTGAAGAGAAGCCAAGAGCGAGTAAATACGAAGAGAAAAGGGACAGAGTAAACAGGGGCGCCGATCAAATAATGGACTTCTAACATCCGTTACCATCCTATATGTAGAAGGATCGTGAAGGTCATGAGCGAAGAAAAATTATCAGAGGCATTGATCATATTGTGGATCGGTCAAAGATGGAACATTTGCTCTTCATACAGGGGTGGAACGAAAAGCACCTAGACACAAACATAATCCCTAATGATGAATGGGATCAAGTTTAGAAATAATTGCGGGGGAGGCCGCAGAATACATCTTGTCATCATAATTTGGTTTCGATAGAATTAGGGCTGAATAAAGTCGAAGGAAAGTTCGACAATCTGCCCCCGAAGAAAGATGAGGAAAGGTTTTAAAAGGTTTCAGCCAACTATGGCAAATTGCTTTCAGAGAGATAATGCGAAGTTTCCAGGACGGCTGGTGATCAAACAGAAGACCGAGAAATCTGACTGAATCACATTCAGGGATCTAGGGATCTGGAAACCATATAGGTATAATAGAGTATTAGAGACAACAGAACGTCTAATAAAAATAATCTGGGTGTGTTTTGGTACCAGAAAATTTAAAACCATGAACAGTGGCCCAAAGGGAAACTCGACTGACTGCATTCTGGATATATATATATATATATATATATATATATATATATATATATATATATATATATATATATATTTTTTTTTATTATCACACCGGCCGATTCCCACCAAGGCAGGGTGGCCCGAAAAAGAAAAACTTTCACCATCATTCACTCCATCACTGTCTTGCCAGAAGGGTGCTTTACACTACAGTTTTTAAACTGCAACATTAACACCCCTCCTTCAGAGTGCAGGCACTGTACTTCCCATCTCCAGGACTCAAGTCCGGCCTGCCGGTTTCCCTGAATCCCTTCATAAATGTTACTTTGCTCACACTCCAACAGCACGTCAAGTATTAAAAACCATTTGTCTCCATTCACTCCTATCAAACACGCTCACGCATGCCTGCTGGAAGTCCAAGCCCCTCGCACACAAAACCTCCTTTACCCCCTCCCTCCAACCCTTCCTAGGCCGACCCCTACCCCGCCTTCCTTCCACTACAGACTGATACACTCTTGAAGTCATTCTGTTTCGCTCCATTCTCTCTACATGTCCGAACCACCTCAACAACCCTTCCTCAGCCCTCTGGACAACAGTTTTGGTAATCCCGCACCTCCTCCTAACTTCCAAACTACGAATTCTCTGCATTATATTCACACCACACATTGCCCTCAGACATGACATCTCCACTGCCTCCAGCCTTCTCCTCGCTGCAACATTCATCACCCACGCTTCACACCCATATAAGAGCGTTGGTAAAACTATACTCTCATACATTCCCCTCTTTGCCTCCAAGGACAAAGTTCTTTGTCTCCACAGACTCCTAAGTGCACCACTCACTCTTTTTCCCTCATCAATTCTATGATTCACCTCATCTTTCATAGACCCATCCGCTGACACGTCCACTCCCAAATATCTGAATACGTTCACCTCCTCCATACTCTCTCCCTCCAATCTGATATTCAATCTTTCATCACCTAATCTTTTTGTTATCCTCATAACCTTACTCTTTCCTGTATTCACCTTTAATTTTCTTCTTTTGCACACCCTACCAAATTCATCCACCAATCTCTGCAACTTCTCTTCAGAATCTCCCAAGAGCACAGTGTCATCAGCAAAGAGCAGCTGTGACAACTCCCACTTTGTGTGTGATTCTTTATCTTTTAACTCCACGCCTCTTGCCAAGACCCTCGCATTTACTTCTCTTACAACCCCATCTATAAATATATTAAACAACCACGGTGACATCACACATCCTTGTCTAAGGCCTACTTTTACTGGGAAAAAATTTCCCTCTTTCCTACATACTCTAACTTGAGCCTCACTATCCTCGTAAAAACTCTTCACTGCTTTCAGTAACCTACCTCCTACACCATACACTTGCAACATCTGCCACATTGCCCCCCTATCCACCCTGTCATACGCCTTTTCCAAATCCATAAATGCCACAAAGACCTCTTTAGCCTTATCTAAATACTGTTCACTTATATGTTTCACTGTAAACACCTGGTCCACACACCCCCTACCTTTCCTAAAGCCTCCTTGTTCATCTGCTATCCTATTCTCCGTCTTACTCTTAATTCTTTCAATTATAACTCTACCATACACTTTACCAGGTACACTCAACAGACTTATCCCCCTATAATTTTTGCACTCTCTTTTATCCCCTTTGCCTTTATACAAAGGAACTATGCATGCTCTCTGCCAATCCCTAGGTACCTTACCCTCTTCCATACATTTATTAAATAATTGCACCAACCACTCCAAAACTATATCCCCACCTGCTTTTAACATTTCTATCTTTATCCCATCAATCCCGGCTGCCTTACCCCCTTTCATTTTACCTACTGCCTCACGAACTTCCCCCACACTCACAACTGGCTCTTCCTCACTCCTACAAGATGTTATTCCTCCTTGCCCTATACACGAAATCACAGCTTCCCTATCTTCATCAACATTTAACAATTCCTCAAAATATTCCTTCCATCTTCCCAATACCTCTAACTCTCCATTTAATAACGCTCCTCTCCTATTTTTAACTGACAAATCCATTTGTTCTCTAGGCTTTCTTAACTTGTTAATCTCACTCCAAAACTTTTTCTTATTTTCAACAAAATTTGTTGATAACATCTCACCCACTCTCTCATTTGCTCTCTTTTTACATTGCTTCACCACTCTCTTAACTTCTCTCTTTTTCTCCATATACTCTTCCCTCCTTGCATCACTTCTACTTTGTAAAAAACTTCTCATATGCTAACTTTTTCTCCCTTACTACTCTCTTTACATCATCATTCCACCAATCGCTCCTCTTCCCTCCTGCACCCACTTTCCTGTAACCACAAACTTCTGCTGAACACTCTAACACTACATTTTTAAACCTACCCCATACCTCTTCGACCCCATTGCCTATGCTCTCATTAGCCCATCTATCCTCCAATAGCTGTTTATATCTTACCCTAACTGCCTCCTCTTTTAGTTTATAAACCTTCACCTCTCTCTTCCCTGATGCTTCTATTCTCCTTGTATCCCATCTACCTTTTACTCTCAGTGTAGCTACAACTAGAAAGTGATCTGATATATCTGTGGCCCCTCTATAAACATGTACATCCTGAAGTCTACTCAACAGTCTTTTATCTACCAATACATAATCCAACAAACTACTGTCATTTCTCCCTACATCATATCGTGTATACTTATTTATCATCTTTTTCTTAAAATATGTATTACCTATAACTAAACCCCTTTCTATACAAAGTTCAATCAAAGGGCTCCCATTATCATTTACACCTGGCACCCCAAACTTACCTACCACACCCTCTCTAAAAGTTTCTCCTACTTTAGCATTCAAGTCCCCTACCACAATTACTCTCTCACTTGGTTCAAAGGCTCCTATACATTCACTTAACATCTCCCAAAATCTCTCTCTCTCCTCTGCATTCCTCTCTTCTCCAGGTGCATACACGCTTATTATGACCCACTTCTCGCATCCAACCTTTACTTTAATCCACATAATTCTTGAATTTACACATTCATATTCTCTTTTCTCCTTCCATAACTGATCATTTAACATTACTGCTACCCCTTCCTTTGCTCTAACTCTCTCAGATACTCCAGATTTAATCCCATTTATTTCCCCCCACTGAAACTCTCCTACCCCCTTCAGCTTTGTTTCGCTTAGGGCCAGGACATCCAACTTCTTTTCATTCATAACATCAGCAATCATCTGTTTCTTGTCATCCGCACTACATCCACGCACATTTAAGCAACCCAGTTTTATAAAGTTTTTCTTCTTCTCTTTTTTAGTAATTGTATACAGGAGAAGGGGTTACTAGCCCATTGCTCCCGGCATTTTAGTCGCCTCATACGACACGCATGGCTTACGGAGGAAAGATTCTTTTCCACTTCCCCATGGACAATAGAAGAAATAAAAAAGAACAAGAGCTATTTAGAAAAAGGAGAAAAACCTAGATGTATGTATATATATATATGCATGTGCGTGTCTGTGAAGTGTGACCAAAGTGTAAGTAGGAGTAGCAAGATATCCCTGTTATCTTAGCGTGTTTATGAGACAGAAAAAGAAACCAGCAATCCTACCATCATGCAAAACAGTTACAGGTTTTTGTTTCACAGTCATCTGGCAGGACGGTAGTACTTCCCTATATATATATATATATATATATATATATATATATATATATATATATATATATATAGAGAGAGAGAGAGAGAGAGAGAGAGAGAGAGAGAGAGCGAGGCTGCTACCAGGTGGCAGCTAGCACCTGCACAGGCTATAGCAAAGTCATCAACATGAAGTGATGACCAACTATTAGATGGGAGAACAGAGGCCAGATCATTAATAGCTAGAAGAAAAAGAGTGGTGCTAAGGACACATCCCTGAGGGACACCATCAGCCTGGATATAGTCAGGGGAAAGGAAATTATTAACCCGAACACGGAAATGTCTCTCAGACAAGAAGTTTTAAAGAAAATGTGGCAGATTGCCCCAGAGGCCTAAGATGTTATATCTGCAAGTAGTGTTACATGTTATTTCAACATCAAGTGGTTACTATCAAAGGCATTACGAACATAGGTATCTAAATGGAATAATGGGTCGATAGTGAAGCCCTTATGAAAGCCAAATTGACGAGAGGAAAGACTATTTTGTGTCTAAATATTACACTAAATGTCTCTTTACAAGATGTTCCAACAACTTGCAAAATGCACTAGTAAGAGCTATGGGTCGAGAGAGGGAGGCAACATGGCCTGCAGTAGACACATCTGTCCGAGAGAGTTTGAGTGCGAAGGTCAAAATGGGTGGGAGTACCCCTATTTAAAACATGGAGAAGAGAAGTGAGAAGAGCCTCTTACTGATTGCCACAAGTCACAGTGAGAACCCCCCCATCCCCCCAGAGGAAATGATGAGCATTAAAATCACCTAATAAGAGGAAAGGTGGAAGTAGGGAAGAAACCAGAAATTCCAAATCAGGAATAGATAATGATCGAGGAGAAAGATACAGAGAACAGACTATATACTACTTGTTCATGCAGATATGGGCTGAAATGTAATGCAGCGATTGAGAGGTTAGAAAGAATTTGGGAAGAAACCTGGAAGGGGACAGAAGAGGAAGGAACTGAGGAGGGGGAGGATGAACTTCCACACCAGTAACAAATACAATAAGAGGAGTCAAAGAAGATTTGAACTTTGGAGAAGTAGGGATGCAAGGTGATAGGGTAGGTGCGGGAGATCATGTATATATAGAAACATGCGAGTGAGAAGATGAATGGTCTAAAGACAAAGCAAGGTTGTGAGGGAGGGGGAAGAGGTGACACAGGAGAAAGGGGCCCAGGAGGAATTTTATAGACTTGGGACTCCATGGTAAAATTTCGTTTTTCTTTTTTTGTCTTTTTCAAAAAAAAGTAGGGGGGTACACGGAGTAGTAGTTCCCGGGAGGAATGAAAGGAATCGCATATCTCCCCTCTGTGCCCAAGAGGGCCCTCAGTGCGGCCGGTAGTGCCGATGAGGCGTGGAACCCATGCCCTACCTATCTGGAGTCTACCAGGAGGGTGTTCTGGGGGATCAACGCCCCTGTGGCCCAGTCCTTAACCAGGCCTCCCAGTGGATCAGGGCCTGATCTACCAGGCTGTTACTGCTGACCACACACAGTCTAACGTACGAACCTACCCTTCACGCTGGTAAACCGGCAATCCAGGATAGCAACCTCATATCCACCGAGCCACCTCAGCGGACAAAAGAGAGGGTAGGTGGAACCCTGTCGCAAGGCATACCTCCTTCAGTCACCACCACCACCACCACCTGAAACCGACAGGCAACCTCCAGAGATACACCCTTCACCCGAAGGACATCGTAAGCCACCTTCTGGGACTCCAGAGGTTGGATCAGAGTATCCTCAGATGATCCTGATTTTACGGCAAACACTACCACCAACGCCCTCACTGGAATGAGACCGACAACAACACCCTTTCTCCAACCTAGGAGCTAGAATTTGGGAGGGAAGGACCTCAGAGGCCAAAAGCAGAAAAAGGAAGGAGAGGACGGGAGGGGAGGGATGGGGAAAGGAGGAAAAATGGGAAGGATAGGGGTTGAAAAGGGAGGGGTGGGGGTAGTTAGGCTCGGTCGGAGGAAGACAGAAAGGTCCTAGTCCTCAGAAAAAAAGCCTCTTCACCACGACAAACAGCCACCCTTGAAGAGGAGTTGAATTAGAGGATATTCAAATAACTAAAGAGGAAGTGAAAAATTATTTTACATATATGCTGATAAGGAAAAAAAAGCTATAGAACCAGACGGGATAGAACCTTGGGTCTTAAAAGACTACTGATGGATTACATTATACACTTTTAATATAATTACAAGCACTTTTAAGGTAATCTTCGCATAGTAGGCACTACTTTCAAATTAAAACACAGTTTAGTACTAATATATTGTTTTATCTTCAAACATTTAGTACCAAACCTTATTTTTAAGCACAGTTTAGAACAATAACCCTCAACTATGTTCTACATCAAGAGCTTCATCACCCTACCTGTGACAGACCTGTAACGGGATTCAAAAAAATTTCTACCACTATTTGGGTAGAAAACTGCTTTTATAGTAAAACTTACCTGGTATGTCCAAAACATTCTTTCCCTTGGTTCAAAATTTCCTACCCACACCGTTAAGCCCTCACATTAACAGCTACTCTACATTCCTCTCACTCCCTGCTGCATAAACACTTACTATTACCTGCTTCTGACGTTCCACCTTCATTGTAAAACACAATTCTTGAACTGAAACATGCTCTTCAGTCCACAATGTTTTATCCAATATTATCACTTCTTAAATTCACTTTAAATTCACTTTATTAAATTATTTAAACTCACTTCCATTATTCTTCCATCTATAAGGAATTCGTTGCACTCAGTGCTGGGACATGCAGCTTACTCTTCATAATTTTAAAAATTACACTAAAACAAATCTGTTTTTTTTTTTAAATAATTTAGTGAAGAAAAAGATGACCAGCCCCTTGTCTGCGACACTTTAGTTCTCGTCTACCCGACCAGTACCAGTGATACCCAAGGTGTGGACCGTGCACCCCTGGGGGGTGGTAGCCGAGTTATACATCAGGTGTTGTTAGAGCCTGGCAGTATTGCTCCTCAAGATACAGCTTGATGGTTTTTACGCAGCCTAAAATTTCAACTATTATCATGTAAAGGTTATGGAATGTCTACTTCAACGACCTTCTTCATCTCATCCCAGAATCACATGCATATGCAGACGACTGTACACTGACATTCACTTATCCAAGAGAAGAAATGCCAGCTGCTCTAAGCTACATCAATCACCAGCTGAGAGCTATATCAGCTTGGGGAAATAGATGGTAAGTAACATTTGCACCTGAGAAAACGCAAATGATCATCTCTAGGTAACATGATGGTAATGCTGGTGCAGTAGTAAGGATGAATGGGAGGGTGTTGGCACCTGGAGAAGAAGTTGATATCCTTGGGGTGAAATTTGACTCCAAACTAACCATGAAGAACCATGTTGTAAATCTTGCAAACAAGGCAGCCAGGAAGCGTACAGCACTTCGCCGTATCTTGCATCTGCTTGACAGTAGGGGTTGCAAGATTCTGTACGAGGCACAAGTACGCTCACACCTTGAGTATGCTCAACTTTCTTGGTTTGCCTGCCCCCCCCCCCTCTCATCTGCGACTGCTTGACAGAGTAGAGAACAGAGCAAGACGTCTCATCTCTCGCCTGGACCCATCCTGGATAGATCTGTCATTTCAGCAGAGCCTTCAACATAGGAGGGATGTGGGTGGCCCTACTGTTATGTACAAGGCCAATATTGTCAAAGTACCACACTTGGATCCACTTCGAGGACAGCGTGAAACAAGCTTTTATGCCACAAGACGGGCAGAAAGCAGCAACTTCACTCTGGCTGTACCCTTCTCCAGAACATCACTCCATCTGAGATCCTATATACCCAGGATGACTCGAGTATGGAACACATTCGTACAGCATAATGATGTCAACGAGATAAAGTCAGTTGATCACATGAAAATGCTGGCTCACAGATGGCTCCAACTTCATCCTGTTCCCTACTAGTATGTCTCATAACAATAAAAATGCTTTCAAATGAGCTGATGTAGGTAACAGCTCTTAGCTTGCCAATAAAGTTAGGAATCCTTAGCCTGTAAATAGCTTGTCAATAAAGCTAGGGATCCTTAACCTTGTCAAACCCTGTGTAAAAAAAAATAAAAAAAGAGGTTCTCCTACTTAACAAGTTAAAAAGAAAATATTTATTTGGCCTCTTCTGAGTTGCATAAAATCCGTTCAAGTCACCTTTTTTTATATTTTTTTTAAATATCAGAATAAATGAAAAAAAAAAAAATTCAGTATCTATACTAGGCAGACAAAGTATGTTAGGAATCTGATCTCTCAAGATTTTGGATTATAAGATCGAGCCATGTAACCGTGTAATAAACCAGGACAGAATGGAGGGCCAGTATGAAGTGCCAGGATGGAGGGCTCGCATGGAGGTGCCAGGGTGGAGGAGCCATGATGCAGGGCAGGGAGGTTGGGTATGCAGGGGCCCCGACTGGAGAGTTGGCGGGCAGGAGGCAGGCGTGTGGCATGCTGGCACGGCCCCTGGGGAGTCTTGTTTGTGGCCAGCTATTTATTGTCATTTGCCGCGTCCCCTGGCCACCCTCCAACACCTGGCTCACCCTCCAGCCGCCCTCGCCCACACCACAACAACAATTCAACTAACGACCCTCAGATCTTAAACTAAAAAAAATACCTCGAAAACGAAAATGCTTGCCTTTTATCACTCTAGAATTAAAATACTTCCGCCTGATTAGTCACTCTTCACATACACAACACATGTCAAATCAACCATGAGAGTATGCACCACCGACATGGACTTCCCATATTAAAGAAAAAAAATGTCAAAAGATCGAAAATGTTCAAAGGTTTGCAAATTACTAATAACTGTTGAAGACGCCTCAAAGAACTAGACATTCTCTCAGGACTAGAGAAGGAGATACTTGGTAATAAATAAATGGGAAATACGTGATGGTCGAGTCCTAAATTTACACACTACCACAACAACGTCCTGCAGTGAAATAGTATATAAGAAGTGTTAAACAGATCCAGTGAAAAATAGAGGCGTCATGAGCACAATAAGAGAACACCGCTTCAACATCAGTGGACCAAGACTATTCAACCTACTACCACCAGATATTAGAAAGGTTGCTGCAACAAGTGAATTAAGCTGTCAAGAGAAAACTGCACCACTGGCTCCGTCAAGTGATACATCAACCAGGATGTGATGACTGTGTGAGCCAGCGGTTGCCAACAGTAAAAGTGTGGTCCAACAAGCAGTCAACGGAAAAGCCTGGAAATAAGAAGGGCTGCAAAAGATACATCACAAATTTAATTTTATTAAAGAGGACGGTAATGAACCCTGTGGTCACTGATCAACGGCACAATCGTTAACAAGAGAGCAGTAATGAACCCTGTGGTCACTGATCAACGGCACAATCGTTAACAAGAGAGCAGTAATGAACCCTGTGGTCACTGATCAACGGCACAATCGTTAACAAGAGAGCAGTAATGAACCCTGTGGTCACTGATCAACGGCACAATCGTTAACAAGAGAGCAGTGATGAACCCTGTGGTCACTGATTAACGGCACAATCGTTAACAAGAGAGCAGTAATGAACCCTGTGGTCACTGATCAACGGCACAATCGTTAACAAGAGAGCAGTAATGAACCCTGTGGTCACTGATCAACGGCACAATCGTTAACAAGAGAGCAGTGATGAACCCTGTGGTCACTGATCAACGGCACAATCGTTAACAAGAGAGCAGTAATGAACCCTGTGGTCACTGATCAACGGCACAATCGTTAACAAGAGAGCAGTAATGAACCCTGTGGTCACTGATCAACGGCACAATCGTTAACAAGAAAGCAGTAATGAACCCTGTGGTCACTGATCAACGGCACAATCGTTAACAAGAGAGCAGTGATGAACCCTGTGGTCACTGATCAACGGCACAATCGTTAACAAGAGAGCAGTAATGAACCCTGTGGTCACTGATCAACGGCACAATCGTTAACAAGAGAGCAGTAATGAACCCTGTGGTCACTGATCAACGGCACAATCGTTAACAAGAAAGCAGTAATGAACCCTGTGGTCACTGATCAACGGCACAATCGTTAACAAGAGAGCAGTGATGAACCCTGTGGTCACTGATCAACGGCACAATCGTTAACAAGAGAGCAGTAAAGAACCCTGTGGTCACTGATCAACGGCACAATCGTTAACAAGAGAGCAGTAATGAACCCTGTGGTCACTGATCAACGGCACAATCGTTAACAAGAAAGCAGTAATGAACCCTGTGGTCACTGATCAACGGCACAATCGTTAACAAGAGAGCAGTGATGAACCCTGTGGTCACTGATGAACGGCACAATCGTTAACAAGAGAGCAGTAATGAACCCTGTGGTCACTGATCAACGGCACAATCGTTAACAAGAGAGCAGTAATGAACCCTGTGGTCACTGATCAACGGCACAATCGTTAACAAGACAGCAGTAATGAACCCTGTGGTCACTGATCAACGGCACAATCGTTAACAAGACAGCAGTAATGAACCCTGTGGTCACTGATCAACGGCACAATCGTTAACAAGACAGCAGTAATGAACCCTGTGGTCACTGATCAACGGCACAATCGTTAACAAGAGAGCAGTAATGAACCCTGTGGTCACTGATCAACGGCACAATCGTTAACAAGACAGCAGTAATGAACCCTGTGGTCACTGATCAACGGCACAATCGTTAACAAGACAGCAGTAATGAACCCTGTGGTCACTGATCAACGGCACAATCGTTAACAAGACAGCAGTAATGAACCCTGTGGTCACTGATCAACGTCACAATCGTTAACAAGAAAGCAGTAATGAACCCTGTGGTCACTGATCAACGGCACAATCGTTAACAAGAGAGCAGTAATGAACCCTGTGGTCACTGATCAACGGCACAATCGTTAACAAGAGAGCAGTAATGAACCCTGTGGTCACTGATCAACGGCACAATCGTTAACAAGAGAGCAGTAATGAAGCCTGTGGTCACTAATCAACGGCACAATCGTTAACAAGAGAGCAGTAATGAACCCTGTGGTCACTGATCAACGGCACAATCGTTAACAAGAGAGCAGTAATAAACCCTGTGGTCACTGATCAACGGCACAATCGTTAACAAGAGAGCAGTAATGAACCCTGTGGTCACTGATCAACGGCACAATCGTTAACAAGAGAGCTGTAATGAACCCTGTGGTCACTGATCAACGGCACAATCGTTAACAAGAGGGCAGTAATGAACCCTGTGGTCACTGATCAACGGCACAATCGTTAACAAGAGGGCAGTAATGAACCCTGTGGTCACTGATCAACGGCACAATCGTTAACAAAAGGACAGTAATGAACCCTGTGGTCCCTGATCAACGGTATAATCATTAACAAAAGGACAGTAATGAACCCTGTGGTTACTGATCAACGGTACAATCATTAACAAGAAGACTGTAATGAACCCTATGGTCACTGATCAACGGTACAATCACTAACAAGAAGACTGTAATGATCCCTATGGTCACTGATCAACGATACAATCATTAACAAGACGGTAATGAACCCTGTGGTCACTGATCAACGGTACAATCACTAACAAGAAGACTGTAATGATCCCTATGGTCACTGATCAACGATACAATCATTAACAAGACGGTAATGAACCCTGTGGTCACTGATCAACGGTACAATCACTAACAAGAAGACTGTAATGATCCCTATGGTCACTGATCAACGATACAATCATTAACAAGACGGTAATGAACCCTGTGGTCACTGATCAATGGTACAATCACTAACAAGAAGACTGTAATGATCCCTATGGTCACTGATCAACGATACAATCATTAACAAGACGGTAATGAACCCTGTGGTCACTGATCAATGGTACAATCACTAACAAGAAGACTGTAATGATCCCTATGGTCACTGATCAACGATACAATCATTAACAAGACGGTAATGAACCCTGTGGTCACTGATCAATGGTACAATCACTAACAAGAAGACTGTAATGATCCCTATGGTCACTGATCAACGATACAATCATTAACAAGACGGTAATGAACCCTGTGGTCACTGATCAATGGTACAATCACTAACAAGAAGACTGTAATGATCCCTATGGTCACTGATCAACGATACAATCATTAACAAGACGGTAATGAACCCTGTGGCCACTGATCAACGGTACAATCATTAACAAGAGGACGGTAATGAACCCTGTAATCACCCTGATCAACAGGACAATCATTTCCAAGGTGCTGCACTTAAAAAATAAGCACAATACAACAACGCATCGAGATATCTGATAACGCGGTGACTCAGGATAGACAGAAAACGTTCAAATTTGCACGCGCATAACTTGCAGTGCGACGAGTGATTTTGGGAATGAAGGGACTTTGTGACATTATGAAGAGAGGTATAGACCATCTCAGCGACTGGAGAGAACATGTGTGGTGTTCTCTAGCCTCACCCATCATGTGTGTCACCAGTAGTGGCACGTTGCTTCAACACCGGTGCTCAAGTGCGACGGTTAACTATGATGCCTAACTTGGGGGGAACTAAATTTGGATGACTTGGTCATCAGTGAAAATTCCATTTGCCTCAATTAAGTGCCCAATACAAGACGCACGAAATTTTTCCATAAGTTTGGTATAGTATTTAAGATTTCACTTTGAGAACTGGAAAATAAAAGTATTTTGGATACATTCAGTTTCCCTATTGGCCTCCTGTCTGTCTCTCCTGGGTATGGTGTGATTTTTTTTTTGTTAGAGATCGATGGCTTCGGGCGCATGTAGAGGCTTCATCTGGGCAAATCTGCATGCCTTTAGTAACAAGTGCTGTCCATGAACCTGCTGGAATGCTGTGGATGGCACGTAAAGCAAATGAGGAAGGTATCGGCCAACTGTATGTTCCTTGCCGGAGAACAGACATGGTGATACCCATATTAAGTAGGTAAAAACATGCATATTGAGACACTTATGCAGCATATGGGAATCTTTATTCAGGAAACGTTTCGCCACACAGTGGCTTCATCAGTCCAATACAAAGAGGAAGGCGTAAGGAGAGGAGGAGTATGAGGTAATCAGTCCCTCAGCCTGGAGTCGATGTGTTCAGTCCATCAATCTACAAGATTGATGGACTGAACACATCGACTCCAGGCTGAGGGACTGATTACCTCATACTCCTCCTCTCCTTACGCCTTCCTCTTTGTATTGGACTGATGAAGCCACTGTGTGGCGAAACGTTTCCTGAATAAAGATTCCCATATGCTGCATAAGTGTCTCAATATTCAACTTGTCGGTTTTTCAAACCATTCATCACAAAAACATGCATGTACACTAAGACATTTACTGAGGAAACGTTTCGCCAAGAGTGATTTCTTCAGTTCTGTAGAAGCTACTCGTGGCGAAAAGATTCCTCAATATATTTCCTGAATTGTGTATGCGTGTCTTTACCGACATGTATATTCGTGGATTCCACCTTCGGTATACCTTTGATGAGTTACGAGTTTTTTTTTTTATTCCCAGATCCCGACCTTGGGCCAGGCTCGTCTGGTAAATGCCTGGTCAACCAGGCTACTGCTGTTGGCGGCCTGCTGGTCCACATTTCCATCACAACTTAGTTGATCTAGCACTTGGTGGAGGTACGGATCCAGTTTCCGTTTTAAATAATCCACACTCACTCCGGCAATGTTTCAACGCCTGGAGGATGGGAGGTAATCAGGTTGGATCCAAGGAGTAGCTCGCATTCCTTGGATCAAAAGCCCTTTACTACCAAAACTTAGAGGTAACTGTCAGGAAAAAAACTTGATGTACAAAAAATTAGACAATGAAGAACTACAAAAGTGTTGAGTCATCCAGAGGTTAATAGGTAGCTAGTGTTTGTGACTTTAACTATCCTTTACTTGCATTAAATTTACTGATAATTTTACACACTGGTGTTTTAATTTGCTGATTTATTGACAAAATGTTTTGTTAGGTAAGACACATATGCAACAGTTAGGGATCTTAATTTCGAAACGTTTCGCCTACACAGTAGGCTTCCTCGGTCGAGTACAGAAAAGTTGGTACCAGCTTTTCTGCACTCAACTGTTGCATGTGTGATTACCTAACAACCTGTCGGTATTTTATACCATTTTAATATTCATAAACTGGTTTAACCTACAAATGCTTTTCTAGAGAGTTAACTGTCTTTATACCACTTTAATTTTCAAATATTTTATGGACTAATCTTTAATTTATGGATTTTTTGTTTTTTTTTAGAAACTGAAGACTTAAGCTTGTAGAATATTTACTTCAAGAGCAAGATTGTCAAAGATGTAGCCATGGTGGCCGTAGGCAGGTCTTAACTTTAGTGGAGTGAACAAAATACTCAGGCTAAAGTAGCCAAGGTGATGGTGACACTGAAGATACCAAGACAAGGCGACACTTTCAAGGTGAGACCTGGCAAAACAGTTAGACCCACAATGGAAAAGTGGGTGGAGGAAAGAGGAAAAGGGAAGGGGGCGAGGGATGGGGTGGAGAGGGAAGGGAGCGGAGAGAGAGGGAAGGGAGCGGAGAGGGAGGGAAGGAGAGAGGGAGGGAAGGGGAAGGCAAGAGGGCCAAATCATCAAGGTCAGCAGGGTGAGAAGAAATAAAAGGGGCCACTGAGTATTAAGGTAAATGTGGTAGCAGAGCAAATACTTTAGTCAGTCAGTCAGCCGCCAGCCAGCCAGGCTGGGGTACACAACACCCACATCTATCACCCACTCGCACGCGCACACGCACCTCACACAATATACGACCAGGTAATTCGACTAAAAGAGATCTAACAAAAAAAATGACAAGGAAGCCTGTGAAGTGTTGAAAAAACGATTTAATGAGGTCTTCTTAATGGAAACATGGACAATACCGGAAGGCCTAGAGAGAAAAAAAGAGTACACCGACAGGTTTTGGACAATGCAAACAACTGGAAAAAAAGATAAAAAAAAAAAAACTCTTTGGAGCTGGATGCATTACAATTAATGGAACTTGACAAGGTGTCACCATGGATTCTACCAGAGGGAGCAGAAGCAGTTTCCGAACTACTGGCTAGGATCTATAATAAATCAACAGACACAATATAGTTGTCTGAGACCTAGAAGACACAAATGTTCCTATATTAAATAAAAGAGAAAGCGGTGAAATGCAGACAAGCTCCACTGACATGAATACCATACAAATTAATGGGAGAAGATAATCAGAAGAGCGACAGAGTACTTGGAAAGTGGTTTCATAATAACCAACACGGGTTCAGAGACAGAAGAAAATCTTGTCTTACCAGACTGCTGGAATTCTCTGATAAAGTAACGAGGGAGAGTATATTTTCTTAAGACTACATGAAGACATTTGATACTGTATGTCACAAGAGGCTGGTCAAAAACTTGCAGTGTATATTGGAATATCAGGGGACAGACTATAGTATAGTGGATTTTGCAAAGAGTATCTTAGCGAAAAGGGAGCAGTGATTGTCCGGGAAGAGAGGTCAGAATAAGAAGTAACAAGCAGGTTTCATGAAGGATCGGTACCAAGACCAACACTGTTTCTGGTGTATGTGAATGATGGAACCGAGTCAGCTGTATCCATGTTTGCTGATGTAAAACTAATGAGAATGAAAACAAATGAGGTCAGGGAAAGCCTGCAAATGAATCTTGACAAACTGCAAGATTGGTCAGATAAGGGGATTGCTCTAATTAAACCTCGGAAATGCAGGGTTATGAAGACTGGGGAATGAATCAGAAGACCGGACACGGAGTATAGACTCAGGGACAAATGTTTCAGACCTCATTCGAAGAAAAAGGCCTAATGGAACCTCATGAAAGTGACATTCCAGGTCCTCTATACAACATATACGCAGGTTAAGCGTATGAGAAACTGGAGAAAATGCATAGATATACAGTAAGCCTAGTTACAAAGCTAAGGAATATGATCTACCAGGAGAGCTAATGAAACAATCTAACAACATTGGGGGATAGAAGACCCAGAGGAGACATAACATACAAAATACTCAGAGGAATTGACAGAAGACAGGGCTGTTTTAGAGACAGAAACAGGTACTCGGGAACACTGCTAGATGTAAAAGAAACAGATAAGCCACAGGGATATCAGGATGAATTTCTTTGATTTCGAGCGCCTGGTCAACCACGATGTTTGTGCTAGTGACCCGCAGGTTAACAGTCATCACAGCCAAGCTGCTCAGGAATTTGTAAGATATACTGGTACAGTTTCCTCTTGAAAACTTCTACTTTCCTTCCGGCAATACTTCTGATTTCTGCTGGTAACAGGCTGAAGGGTCTTGGACCCCTGATGTTGACACGATCTCCTCTGTATCCATGAACCTCCTGTTCTTTACTGTGTTTACCTGGAGAGAGTTCCGGGGGTCAACGCCCCCGCGGCCCGGTCTGTGACCAGGCCTGTGACCAGCACTTTCACCATATCTTTCACTCCAGTAAGTTATTATGGTTGTGTTCAGACTGAGGACCAGATCCTCAAATATGCATTTTATTAGAGCTCTCTTCTCCATCCCAGAGAGAACAATCCAAGTGCTTTGAAGCGCTACCAGTAGTTTAGATGTTTTATTGATCCAATGTGGCAATAAACGTTTATACATTTTCCTGTTCCGTTCTCTCTCCTGCCTTGGATATTCTGTGCTCATAGTGCTTTTCAAGTCTTGAAAGCACCCTTCATTTGAAAATATCGGGAAAGCAGAAGAGCGAGCGGAAATAGACTGAAGACCTAGAGGAGAGAGACTACCATCATCAATGCAAGAAAAGTTCTACAACTGCACCGAATGTAACTTCTGGGGAATACGCTATCCCTATAACGTCAGTGGACTGTATGAAGCTAGCGAATCTCACAACAGCCTTCAGAAATCTCAATAAAGACTCTTTTACGACTTTGTACACACATATGTCAGGCCCATCTTAAAATAATTTAAAACATTTTCAGTTTCAAGGTAGAAGGTAAGCGAAATTAATTGGCTGTGGAGGTAAATTCTATAAACACTTAATAGTAGTTAGGAGAGGGCTCAGGACAAAAAATCAGTAATCCCAGTAGACGAAGCTTACGAGTCGGGGCCAGGAGCCAAGACTCGACCTCCGTAAACATAAAATGGTGAGTGCACACATGTTGCCAAGCCCTTGCCAACCATGCTATGCTCAAGAATAAAACCAGTTGCTAGAATGTTACGAAAAATTCTTGGAAAGATAAAAACAGAGGAAGAAACGGTACGAGAAGAAAGTAGTTAGAATACATGAAGACACTGCAAGCATAAAAGAAAGTGGTGAGAGTATATTAAGACAGTGCAGGTATACAAGAAAATGTTGAGAGTATATTAAGACACACGGTATATAAGGTAGCAGTAAGCCTCATGCTAACACCTTAAGAATGGGACACACATATCAACAACAGCCTTCACTTTCATGCACCAATTTAGTAGTTCCCATTGCTCTTTATTCACATCGGTACGTATGTACCGACATGAATAAAGGTATTCGTAACGAGCAAAACCTGCTCAACCTCGGTATGGTTTCAGGGATATTCGCCCCCCACAGCCGGGTCCTGGTCTTCCTATTGACCACCAGATAAATCAGGCTGTTAGTGCTCGCTGCACCGCTACAGAAGTAATAAAACTGGTCTAAATTCACTAACAATCATTATGAGGGAAAAGTCGTTGAAAAGGGGGTTATGGTTGTTCAGACTACTAGGAGGCACTACCATCTAGCGGGCTGAGGCTAAACTTCAGTTTCCTCGGGTCTGAGTTTCTTTAATTTCTACTCCTGGTAGTATTAATCTTACCTGGTGTGGGTTGAAGTTATGAGAGTCACTTCACCTCCACTCTTCTGATCAGGTAAGGTGATGTACCAGCAGTATTTCTGCTCTTTTTTACAGATTTACCTGGTTACCAGTAATGACATTGAAATAGAATACCACCCTTTGTCTTCCTTCAATGTTATACTTATTAACCCTTATGTAACTTATTCTTTTTTATTATTATCAGCTGTGCTGCTGGCCTGGTCAACCAGGGAAGATGCTAGTTACTGAAGCAAGATCCCTGTCAACGGGACATATTGGGACATAAAGACTCCATATCTCTTTGATATCTGAAGTGTGGTATTGTAACCAAGAACAGACAGGATTTCCAGAACATTGGACGAACACCGCCACCCAGGATAACCAACACCGTTTTGTTTTTTTTTAAAAACATCACGGAAGACCAACCTAGACATCAGATACTCCTGTCTCAACATCATACTGAAACCAAAGCGGTCAATTTAATTTTACTTCATTTTAATTAAAATCCTTAGAAAATTATCTTAGTATTCGTCAAGTTATTCATTACTTATTTTTTCATAATTTTGTTCAGGTGGAAGGCGTTCCCCTGACATTCATACAGATCAAAAATTCATGGGGGAGTGCTAAATCCGTGGTCATACAGCGCCTGGGAAATGGTAGACAATCACCTCTGATTCGAGCAAGAGTAAGGTAGCTCCAATTTGTTGTATGAAGAGCCCTTCATCGGCAGCAAGGCATCCCTACTGAAAGGACAATCATGCAGGGATAAACACTATACATGTTCAATACGGAAGGAATAATCGTCACAAACTCTAAGGGCATTTAGAGTAGCATTTCACTATAAAACTGCAGTACATAATTCTTTTTATATAAAACCTTAATAAATGGAAACCCAAGCGTGTCATGGTGAGTCGTTAACTTAAGACACTAGTAATTTTCAAAAATTAGGTCTAGAGATTATTATACATTATACACGATATCAACGAGCCTATGGTAGATGTGATTGGTTAATGGGAGTTAAAGCTTATGGAGTATACAAAGGTCATTAAGGTTACATGTAACCTGTTCACCACCAATCAAGAATACCTTAATTCCTTAAGATAGAATAAAAGTAACCTCTCACGAGTATGTACAGAGAGGAATACACTTCTGGGTGTACAAAGACGTCGTGATGTGCCTAGATTTTCAGGAATCTTTTGATCATGTTCTTTATCAGACTTCTTTCAAACGTAACTGCAAACAGTAAAGGTGACTGACTGTGTACTAAAATGCTTGAGGATGGCGATATGGACGCAAACAGATAATCCTTATGGTAAATGTAACCACAATGGCTGGACCTAAGCTCTAAACCATTATGTTGTACAATATCAAAATTTACCAGTGACAGCAAGAAGAGCAAAGATACATCAGCACTTTACAATAAAGTTAATGCAAGCAGACTTACATAATTTAACAAGGTGAACTAATAAATAATACGTACCCGGTGAGTGAAAATCATGCATATCATAAACCTAAATGGATGCAAGAATAACAGTAAGTAGTAGGTTCACCGGTACTGTCGCGGCCCGGGTCTTATCCAGATGGTGACCCGGCGGCAAGTATAACAAACTTGATCTAATGCTCCAGGAAGTCATAAAATGATTAAGAGCAAAGTCTCTACACAAATATTGGTTAAGGATAAAGTAATCTAACCAAAGTTACAAAATATTTAATACTAGTTTCTGCTTAAAATCCGAAACACAGAAACAAATTGAAAAAACGACCTCGCAAATATTGGGGGGCTGGACTGCACATTTCAAAATCCACGGCAACAGTACATCACAATTTCGTAAAAAAAAAATGCCAAAAATACTATAACACTTTGAAAAACCAGAGTGGAAACTATCCACACGGTGTTAAAAACAAATCCGACAGCACTTCGCAAAGACACAAAATTAACAGAATTTTATGTAAATCATAAACTACTATAAACTGCACTGCGAAAAAATAACCAAAAGTACAACACTGGAAACAAATAGCTTGATACCGCTTACAACAGCCTATTACTGACAAAAAAAAATGCAGACTCAAACGGGGCTTATTATTCAAGTTATTTATTTAGTCTGTCATCTGTAAACTTGATCAGGCAGGCCAAAATTCAAATTTGACCAATTTATTGTTACAAGAATGAAAGCCACTAACTTGAAAAAAAAAATGACGAAATGATGAGCAGGGGAAGGCAGGGAAGATGAACAGGGGAAGGAAGGGAAGATGAGCAGGGGAAAGCAGGGAAGATGAGCAGGGGAAGGAAGGGAAGATGAGCAGGGGAAGGAAGGGAAGATGAACAGGGGAAGGAAGGGAAGATGAGCAGGGGAAGGAAGGGAAGATGAACAGGGGAAGGAAGGGAAGATGAGCAGGGGAAGGCAGGGAAGATGAGCAGGGGAAGGAAGGGAAGATGAACAGGGGAAGGAAGGGAAGATGAGCAGGGGAAGGCAGGGAAGATCAGCAGGGGAAGGAAGGGAAGATGAGCAGGGGAAGGAAGGGAAGATGAGCAGGGGAAGGAAGGGAAGATGAGCAGGGGAAGGCAGGGAAGATGAACAAGGGGAGGCAGGGATGACGAGCAGGGGGAGACAGGGAAGATGAGCAGGGGAAGGCAGGGAAGAGGAGTAGGGGAAGGCAGGGAAGAGTAGGGGAAGGCAGGGAAGAGGAGCAGGGGAAGGCAGGGAAGATGAGCAGGGGGAATGAAGGGAAGATGAGCAGGGTGAGGCATGGAAGATGAGCAGGGGAGGCAGGGAAGATGGGGCAGGGGGAGGCAGGGAGGATGGGCGGGTAAACTGATGGGGAGTGGGCAAAGAAAGGAACGAAGGGAAAGGATGAGAGATGGAATGATGGAGGAAGGGACGGAGAATTAAGTGAAAGTCACCTGAAGACAATTTCGGGGATCACCACTCCAGCGACCCAAGACCAGGCCTCCTGGTTGATGGCCTGATTAGTCTGCCTGTTGGTGCAAGTCACATTCGGTCTAAAGTATTCACCACAACCCAGCTGATTAGGAACTGATATGAGGGACCTAACAAATTCTCTCTTGACGCCAGCTTGAGGTGTATCTATAAATCTCTTTATACATGAATGAAAGGAGAATGCTGACGAGTTTTAGCCTCTCTACACTTTTTGTGTCATCTCTTAGTGCATCTGTATCACCTTTGCTTTTAACTGGAGGTATTTTGTAGCCTCTGCCGAGCTTCTTGCTTTCAGAGGGACGGTGGGCGAGGAAAGATAAATATTTATGGACTAAAATCTGATCCACATAAGAGCAAGAATAATCCAACACCGACAAAAAAAAAATACGCAAGCGAATCACGAGCGAGGAATGTGGAAGGTGACAAGGAAAGAATAGTAATACCTACAAAGCAACATGGTTAAAACTCACCTGGGTCAGCTCACCGACAGTGCTAAGGAAATGTGTAGAATTTTTAACACTTACTTCCTCTCAGTTTTTACACAGGAAAATACTAGCGATATTCCAAAAATAATAAATTATGTATAACAGGACGATAATAAACTATGCACGATTATTGTCGCAAGTAACATGGTCCTTAGACAAATAGATAAATTAAAACTTAACAAATCCCAGGGCCCTGATGAACTGTTCTAAAGGAATGTCAAGAGGTTCTTAACAAACCTTTGGCTAATCTTTTCAACATATCACTACAAACTGGCAAAGTGCCAGATAAGTGAAAAATGGCAAATGTGATACCTATTTTCAAAGCAGGTGACAGGTCTTCAGCTTCGAACTATAGACCAATACGCCTAGCCTCCACAGTAGGAAAATTAATGGAATCGAAATTGCCGAAGCAATTTGTAGCCATCTTGAGAAGCATAAATTGATCAATGAATCTCAGCAAGGTTTTACAAAAGGGCGTTCCTGCCTTACGAATTTATTAACTATTTTCAGCAAGGTGTTTGAGATATTGTGCATATAGACTTCGGTAAGGCTTTTGATAGTCCCACATCAGAGATTATTAAGGAAAATTAAGGCACATGAGAATTTTTTTCCTGGACATAAATGGGGAGAAATCAGAGTGGGGAAGCTTTACGAGCGGTGTTCCACAAGGGTCAGTGCTGGGCCCCTCGTTGTTCACAATCTACATAAACGACATAGATGAGGGAATAAATAGCGACATAAGCAAGTTTGCCGATGACACCAAAATAGCTTGATACCGCTTACAACAGCCTATTACTGATGAGGACATTAGAGGACTCCAGGAAGATTTGAATAGATTGATGCAGTGGTTGGAGAAGTGGCAGATGCAGTTTAATAGACAAATGCAAAGTTCTAAACACTGGACAGGAAAATAACCATGTCACATATAAACCAAATAATGTAGGTCTTAATATTGCTGACTGCAAAAAGGATTTGGGAGTTCTGGTTAGCAGTAATCTAAAACCAAGACAACAGTGCATAAGTGTTCGCAATAAAGCAAACAGAATCCTTGGCTTCATAGCAAGAAGCATAAATAATAGGAGTCCTCAAGTTGTCCAACTCCATATATCCTTGGTTAGGCCTCATTTAGATTATGCTGCACAGTTTTGGTCACCGTATTACAGAATGGATATAAATGAACTGGAAAACGTACAAAGGAGGAAGATAAAGTTGATCCCTTTATCAGAAATCTTCCCTGTAAGAACAGAGGGCCCTGAATCTGCACTCTCAAGAAAGGCGTAGAATTAGGGATATAACTGAGGTGTATAAATGGAAAACAAGAATAAATAAAGGGGATGTAAATAGCGTGCTAAAAATATCAAGCCAAGACAGGACTCGCAGCAATGGTTTTAAGGTGGAAAAATTCAGATTCAGGAATATAGGAAAACACTGGTTTCGTAATAGAGTTGTGGATGAGTGGAACAAACTCCCGAGTACCGTCATAGAAGCTAAAACGTTGTGGGTGGGGGTGGGTGTGAGTTAGACCTGACTAGCTTGTGCTACTAGGTTTGATGCTATGCTCCTTCCTTAAGTGAGTGTGACTTGACCTGACTAGGTTGGGTCATTGGCTTAATCCGGAAGGAGACTTGAACCTGCCTCGCATGGGCCAGTAGGCCTGCTGCAATGTTCCTTATTTCTTATGTTTCTTATGTAAAGATAAAGCTGACCCCGCAACTTTGTGTTCCTTTCATCAACTTGATGCTAAAGTGAAGACTCGCCTACTTAAACATGTACACACGTAGAAGTTTGAAAACCTACACCTCAGCCACCTTAAAAATGCAGCTACCGAAATCGCTGCAAATAGTAAGGTTGGTTGGTTAATGAGGCTTAAGCCTCATTAGTTAAGTCTAAACGTAACCGTTTCACCACCAGACAAGACTACTACTTTAATCCCTAAGATAAGGATTAAAGTAAACTCTAAAGTATAAATATCAGTTAAATGGTGTCTAACAAATAGTGGAGTTAAAGTTCAGTTTTAATGAAAATGCTTAAAATGTACGCATAATAAACTCAATGAAAGCAAATATGTATAAGCGTTTCTTGATGCTTGCGCTAGAGGACTCGATCCACGCAGGCCAATAGTACAAGAAAACGAGAAAACAAAGAAAACTGCCGAGTGTGGGAAACCATTTGTAATTGTCTCGCCAAGACTGAAGGATTTGTGTTGGCTGACGACTCGTCTAAAAATATTCGGTTCGTTTTTAATGCTTTAATGTGTGTGGTTTTCTAAACGAGCCAAATGTAAAAAAGTTAGATAAATCTTATTTGAGGTTAGGGTTGCTTAAACTATTTTAACCTAAATTTAAGTATACGTAATATCAAATAGCCATATTACAGAAACGGCAAGGTTATGTCTAAAAGTGGTGCATACACCCTCGTTGCTTCACTGGAAATCACACGTTCGTTATATGTTTGGTAAAACATACTTTGTTTATGTATGGATGTGGCGTGGCAGGGTGGGGACGCCGGTGTACACCAACCTTCACCTGACAACACATGCACACGATTATACTCTTCTCATCAGCGCCAACTGACGAGACTAACTTTCAAGGCGGCGAGTCCATCACATAATGTTGGCAGCCGCATGTATTGTTATATTCACAGGGAAGCGCTGAATCCGAAGGGGGGTCATACAACGCCTGATGAATACGAAGTAAATCAGATGATCCGAGTGAGGGTAGCTCCATATCCTGAAATCAAGTCCTCCACCAGAATCAAGGTACCTCCCGTGAAAAATGAGCCCGGAAAAAACCTAAGGTACCTCCCGTGAAAAATGAGCCCGGAAAAAACCTGTCAGTGTGCAGCCAACAAAACGCGAGCACATACAAGCAACGATTCCTATATCAGTGTACTACACCACCGGTGTTAACTGGTGTATAAAATTTTGTTAAAAATAATCTTTCAAATATATGAATTGTGGAATGCTAAACAATATATTTGGAATGTTGAACACAATATTTAAATATGCGGCTGTGATGTAGAGTCCGTACTTTAATAATTATCTTCAAAATAGAAAGGTTCAAACATGCGACAAAATGTATTTCAGTTACGAAAAAATAAGTTATAACAGGTCAGTACTGCCAGACTTAAACTAGGATTCAGATTCGGATCACCATAATCCTATATATTAACTAATGAGCTACTATAAATGAATTAGGCAAGAATCAGGCAAGAAGGGGATAGATTTACTTGGATTACAAAAAAAAAAAAAAAGTTTTCTGTAGTTTTATTACATTCATGACGGGGGTGGGAAGCGCCAAACCTGTAGGATTTAGCAAAAAAAAAAATAGTTGAGAAATTTTGATTAAAAATTATGATAATTTATTAATTTCTACGCAATATCAATTATGCTACTTGTATACATATTATATCTACAATTTCAAATGTCAGAAAATGTCCCTTGCAACATTCCCCCAATGAAAAGCAGGGGCGCCACGAGTACACTGAGAGACAACACAATAAGTGTCAGGGGCCCAAGACTGTTCAACTGTCTCCCAGCATACATAAGGGGGATTACCAATAGACCCCTGACTGTCTTCAAGAAGGCACTGGAGAGGCACCTAAAGTCAGTACCTGACCAACCGGGCTGTGGTACGTACGTCAGTTTGCGTGCGGCCAGCAGTAACAGCCTGGTTGATCAGACTCTGATCCACCACGAGGCCTGGTCTCAGACCGAGCTGCGGGGGCGTCGACCCCCGAAACCCTCTCCAGGTAAACAACGCCTGGAGGAACGGGAGGCAGTCAGGGTTCGATGCAAGGAAAGGGAGATCAGTTACAATTCCTTGGATCAAGAGCCCCTCACCTGCGTCAAGGGACCTTTAGAGGTCGGCAGTTTTTCATGAAAACATTATCTAGAAAAAAATGTAAAGTGCAAAGTGTGGTAATCCCATCCACCCTACCCCCCCCCCCTCCTCAGATACAAAGCTGCCCGTCCTCATTCTATACATAGTTATGAACTTAGCGTTTCCAATGAATTAACCTACTCTGGTTTATCCGCCACTTCCTGCGGTTAACTATACAGAAATTTAGTACAAATCAAAGTAACCTATCCTAGAATAAAATATTTAACTTTGTATGCGTAGCTCGTTCAGAAAACAAAGGGGTTGTGCAATGTGCTTGTATGTGTTTGTTTACTTACATAAATGTTCGCACTTGGCACTAGTAAACATTGGAGCATGAAGCATGATACTCATGAAGCAACGTCACTGATGGATGACGGTAATCAATGCACATGTAACACGTAGAAATGGTTGGAAGTGGAAATGAGACGAAAAGACTGGGATATAATACACTAGAGAAAAAGGTCTCCACTCCCCCCATCCTTCTCGGGTAAAACAGCGATACATAATTTTATATAGGCTGATTTTGCATTTTTTCATCAATACTCACATAATAACTTTACCTAACCTTCCTAAAATTTACGTAACAACTTCCGTAGCCTAACTTAAAATTTGCATAGCTATATTTTACCGTTTTCCTTTGAAGGGGAAGTGTAATCTTCAGGCGACCCCAGGTTATCATACAAAGCAAATGCTGTAAAGAGAATCTTAAGCACTGCAGGCAAATTCTGAAGAGCTCTCGATATTCAAATTACGAAAAAAAAGGCGCGAAGACACACTGAAGTACTTCTTCACAGTTAGAGGAAGTTAGTTGAAATAGGACCCCAGGTGAAGGTACCTACAGAATACTAGAAGAACTCCTACTAATATAAAATATGCAATTTTACTCAACGCAAATCCCACACTTAATCAAGAAAAAAATATTAAAAACCGGACACGGATAAAAAATAAATCTACTGCGCATGGGTTAACGAATCAGAATCAGAAACACAAACACACACACACACACACACACACACACACACACACACACACTGTGTATGTTAGGCCCATACTGGAGTATGCAGCACCAGTCTGGAACCCACACCTGGTCAAGCACGTCAAGAAGTTAGAGAAAGTACAAAGGTTACCTGGAGTTTACCTGGAGCGAGTTTCGGGGTTTGCAACAAGGCTAGTCCCAGAGCTCAAGGGAATGTCGTACGAGGAAAGGTTAAGGGAAATCGGACTGACGACACTGGAGGACAGAAGGGTCAGGGGAGACATGATAACGACATACAAGATACTGCGGGGAATAGAGAAGGTGGACAGAGATAGGATGTTCCAGAGAGGGGACACAGGGACAAGGGGTCACAACTGGAAGCTGAAGACTCAGACGAGTCACAGGGACGTTAGGAAGTATTTCTTCAGTCATAGAGTTGTCAGCAAGTGGAATAGCCTAGCAAGTGAAGTAGTGGAGGCAGGAACCATACATAGTTTTAAGAAGAGGTATGACAAAGCTCAGGAAGCAGAGAGAGAGAGGATCCAGTAGCGATCAGTGAAGAGGCGGGGCCAGGAGCTGAGTCTCGACCCCTGCAACCACAATTAGGTGAGTACACACACACACACACACACACACACACACAGTTTGGAACCCACACCTAGCCAAGCACGTAAAGAAACTAGAGAAAGTGCAAAGGTTTGCAACAAGACTAGTCCCAGAGCTAAGAGGTATGTCCTACGAGGAGAGGGAAATCAACCTGACGACACTGGAGGACAGGAGAGATAGGGGGGACATGATAACGACATACAAAATACTGAGAGGAATTGACAAGGTGGACAAAGACAGGATGTTCCAGAGATTGGACACAGTAACAAGGGGACACAGTTGGAAGTTGAAGACACAGATGAATCACAGGGATGTTAGGAAGTATTTCTTCAGCCACAGAGTAGTCAGTAAGTGGAATAGTTTGGGAAGCGATGTAGTGGAGGCAGGATCCATACATAGCTTTAAGCAGAGGTATGATAAAGCTCACGGTTCAGGGAGAGTGACCTAGTAGCGATCAGTGAAGAGGCGGAGCCTCGACCCCCGCAACCTCAACTAGGTGAGTACAACTAGGTAAGTACACACACACACACACACACACACACACACACACACACACACACACACACACACACACACACACACACACACACACACACACACACACACACGCGCGCGCGGTTATTAACAAAACTTTACCAGATCATGTGTACAAGAATGAAAAAAAATGACTTTATATTTGCGAATTATAAAATAGCTTCCAAACATATGGATGGAGAAATGATAGAGAGATTGTTAGAACTTATATTGGACCAAAATTAAAATGTGAAGCAGTTGCCTGGCGGTCACACCTTCAAAAAAAAATGGCAAAGTAAAAAAAAATCAAAGAGTTTAAAGGACATGAATGAATAAAGATTTTAGTACCTGTAGCAAGTATAACAAGACATCACAGTGGCTGACCAATGGAATGATTTAAAAGAGGTTGGGAGTGCCACTTTTTTTTATATCAAAGATGGGATTCCACAAGATAGATCTTGCTCTTGTGAGGTTACATATGCAAGTTTAGTTATCACAATGCAATTTTATCAGATAAAACTGGTTAGCCACACACTGCGGTTGTGCCTAATTTTATTATGCAAAACAAGCACTACCCACTTCCACCCCAAAGACCGATAACTCCATATGAGCAAGGTTCGCTATTGCCCTTAGTGCAGTGACAAGAGAAATACAGAAACCACATTCATTATGGAAAAAAAAATTGGCTCTTTCAACAACCTTGAGAGTGGACTTGGTGGAAATGTTTGTGGTGGTGAGCAAACGATCACCACCCAACAAATCGACTAACAATAACACACAACTTATGATCCAATCTAAATAAAAAGTGCCCCCTGACAAATTTATAATAGTTGTATGTCCAAAACTGAAGTACCCTTGGTACAAAAAAATAGGTACGTGCGTGTACTCAGGATGCTTTTGCATCCTGAGTACACGCACGTAGCTCTGCGTCTTGACTGTTATCAGCCGACTTGACTAATTACTGGCCACTATCAGCCGACTTGACTAATTATTGACCACTATCAGCCGACCTGACTAATTACCGGCCACTGTCTGCCGACCTGACTAATTACTGGCCACTAGGACCCGATCATATATATATTCTCGCTATGTATAGTACTGACCTCCAATGATACATTAATTACTTACAGATATTTAACAGACAATAACTATCATGCTTTTTAACACAATCGGTCAAATAAACCTAATTATCCTATAAACTAAGACCTCGCAAATGTGGTACACATCTTTATTTAAGCTCCACAACTACCTTAAGCACACTCGCCTAACCTTGCAAAAAATTAAACTATATAGTTTAGCTTAATCATGTCAGCCTAAATTGCTTTTGTTTAACATCATTGAAACATTATTTCCTGATGTTCGGACTGATTTTCAAGTTATTATAACAATACATTTATACTGCTTATATGGCAAAACCATCGATGATTTAAAAGTCAAGATGGCAGGGTCTGCTTAAAGAGCAGGATATAACCAACTCTTCAGCCTCGGACAGGTGAAAATATATTTCTGAACGTCCCTATGACTTCTCTGTTGTCAGTTACCTGCATGTTCCCTGGCTCTCCTCGCACTACCACCAGCTGATAAGTTCTTAATTTAAAACTATCTGTGAAACCAGTTAATCACCAAGTCAACACAGCCAAGTGGTACTGTTATATTATTACTAGTCCTTTAATATACACATATATAAAATGGGTTGGTGATTACGAGAGGTTTTGTAGACCTGAATGACTTTCTCAAGGAATTTTTAGATGTTTGGACACAAAACACAATGGCTTGTGCAATAAGCTTGCAGGAACCTTATAGACTTCTAAAAGCAGAGTTAAGAGGCGTGAAAGATGTTTTAGTTCTCAAGGATGAGGTTCTACTTCCTAGGGAGGTGAGTGACAAATTACAATCTCATTTGAATATGAAAAATGGAAAGCGCAATAAGGAATGTGAGGCGGCTGGCAATCTGAAGGGAAACATGAACTGTTTGCAAGGGTTTTAAAGGAATGTAAAGAGGAACTTAGCATACCTTTGGCTAATCTTTTTAATATATCACTACAAACTGGCATAGTGCCAGACAAGTGGAAAATGGAAAATGTAATACAGTACCTATTTACAAGGAAGGTGACAGGTCCCTAGCTTCGAACTATAGACCAATAGGCCTTACCTCCATAGTGGGAAAATTTATGGAATCAATAATTGCCGAGGCAATTCGTAGCCATCTTGAAAGGCATAAATTGATTAATGTATCTCAGCACGGTTTTACAAAAGGGTGTTGCTGTCTTGCGAATTTACTAACTTTTTTCACTAAGGTATTTGAGGAGGTAGATCATGGTACTGAATATGAAATGGTGTATGTGGACTTCAGTAAGGCTTTCCACATCAGAGGCTATTGAGGAAACAAGGTACACGGAACAGGAGAGTTTGCATAAATGGGGAGAAATCAGAATGGGGGCACATCACAAGTGGTGTTCCACAGGGGGTCAGTGTTGGGCCCCTTGTTTTTCACAATTTACATAAACGACATAGATGAGGGATTAAATAGCAACATAAGCAAATTTGCTGATGACACCAAAATAGGCCATCCAATTCATTCTAATGAGGACATCAGAGCACTCCAGGATGATTTGAATAAACTGATACAGTGGTCGGAGAAGTGGCAGATGCAGTTTAATATAGACAAATGCAAATTTCTAAATGTTGGACAGGAAAATAACCATTCCACATAAAAACTAAATAATGTAGATCTTAATTTTACTGATTGCAAAAAGGATTTAGGAGTTCTGGTTAGCAGTAAACTGAAACCAAGACAATGGTGTATAAGTGTTCGCAATAAAGCTAACGGAATCCTTGGCTTCATATCAAGAAGTATAAATAATAGAAGTCCTCAGACTGTTCTTCAACTCTATATATCTTTGGTTAGGCCTCGTTTAGATTATGCTGCTCAGTTCTGGTCACCGCATTACAGAATGGATATAAATTCACTGGAAAACATACAAATAAGGATTACAAAGTTGATCCCATGTATCAGAAATCTTCCCTATGAGGATAGACGGAGGGCCCTGAATCTGCACTCTCTAGAAAGGCGTAGAATTAGGGGAGTTATGACTGAAGTGTATACAAATGGAAAACAGGAATGAATAAAGAGGATGCAAATGGCATGCTAAAAATATCTAGCCTAGACAGGACTCGCAGCAATGGCTTTAAGTTAAAAAAATTCTGGTTTGGTAACAGAGTTGTGGATGAGTGGGACAAACTCCCGAGTACCGTCACAGAAGCTAAGACATTGTGTAGTTTTAAAAATAGGTTAGATAAATACATGGGTAAGTGTGAGTTTGACCTGACTAGCTTGTGCTACTAGGTCAGATGCTGTGCTCCTTCCTTAAGTGAATGTGACCTGACCAGACTAGGTTAAGGCATTGACTTAAGCCAGTAGGAGAATTGGACCTACCTCGCATGGGCCAATAGGCCTGCTGCAATGTTCTTTCTTTCCTATGTTCTTATGTTAGATGTAACGAATGGAAAGTGATTTCAGACAAAAGAGAAATTCTTAAGGACGAATCTGAAATTGCGAATAAGACAGGTACAAATGCCTCGGCATGCAAGAAAAAGGACTGTTTTAAAACAAATATCGTTGGTGCATTGACACTGTTACTGTCAACACAAGCAGTCATTTTCTCGTCAACTTCAACACACTATAAAATCCTAAGTTTTTATCAGATTCCCCGAATTTTCGTCTTATTATTTGAGTGATAAAAATACAATCTTTCAAGGCGTGAGTTTTTTTTTTCAAAATGTTGCCACACACACAGGAATTTTAATTTCTGGGTATGCCACAGTCGAGGGCAGAGGTCCCCAAACATTTCAGCTCATTGACCCCTTCATGAAGTTTCAGATTGTTCATCCCATCCCCTCTTTATTATTTGAAATTTCATTAATATATAGTACGTACTTGAGTAATACTATGTCACTGACAAAGTCTTTTCTTATAATGGACACATAGGCATTGTTTCCTTGGTCAACGAAGTTATGAATCCAAATTTTAAATATACTTGTGAATACAGTGGAACCTCAGTTGTTGAATGCATTACTTATCGAACAAATCGGTTTTTGAAAGAGGAATTCAAGAAAAAAAATGTCCTGGTTTTCATACATTCTCTTGGTTGTGGACTGAAAATGCATACGGCTCGAGTCACATGCTCACAGAATGCGTACTGGACAATGAGCCGAGGAGCCCAGTTTTATAACTGTGAAGTTCTTGCTTACTAACACCACTCCTCTCATCCAGCCCATGGACCAACAGGTCATTTCTAACTTCAAGAGACTCTACACCAAAGCACTTTTTGGAAGGTGCTTTGAAATCACTTCAGAAACAAATTTAGCCCTCAGGGAGTTCCAGAAGGACCATTTTAATATACTCATTGGCTTTAGGCTTATAGATAAAGGCTGGGGGAATGTGTCTTCCAGGATCATGTAGTCAGCATGAAAGAAATTGTGGTCTGACTTTGTGGTAGCCAGGGATTTGAAGGCTTTGAAGATGAGCCTGAACCAGTAGAGGATATTGTGTCCCCTGGGAAAACCCTTGGGCATACAGGTGACTGAAGATGATGTGGAGTTGGTGGAGGAGCACAGAACTGAACTCAGCACAGAACTTGTAGACCTTCAGAAGGAGCAGCAACAGATTACAGAGGAACTGTCATCAGAGGAAGGGGAGGGAAGGGATGATCTGCCCACTGCACTTGTCAAGGAAATGTATGCTAAATGGCATAAAGTTCAGGAGTTTGCTGAAAAATACCATCCAGACAAAGCACTGGCTATCCGTCTCTCTAACATGTACAGTGACAGTGTAATGTCTCAATTTAGACAAGTGATAAAGCAGAGCCTGAAACAAACCTCACTGGACAGATTTTTAGTGAGAAAGAACAAGCAAGCCAGAAAAGGTGTTAGTGGTGAAAATAGACAAAGAAGAGAAACAACACCAGAAGGACAGCTGTCTGACATATTTTTAGTGAGAAAGAACAAGCAAGCCAGAAAAGGTGTTAGTGGTGAAAATAGACAAAGAAGAGAAACAACACCAGAAGGACAGCTGCCTGACATATTAATAGAAGGTGACTCTTCATCCAAGCAGTAACATACCCCTTCCTCTCCTTCACCTCCTGCTTCCAGTATGCCATTACCTCTCCTCTGACAGGCAAGAGGCAGTTAAATTTTCATTTACTGTACAGCATTTCAATTAATGTTTCTTTTAGTATTCATTTTTAGTTTTATGTAGTAGTTAGTACATTTTTAATAAATTATTATATTGTCATTTGCAGTCTGGAGCAAATTGATTATATTTACATTATTCTTTATGGGAAAAATTGCTTTGGTTTTTGAATCAACATCTGGAATGAATTGAATTCAAAAACCGAGGTTTCACTGTACTGTCAGCACATCTTGGTATCAGCAGCTGCCATGATGAGTGTTAAAATAATGAATTTATAATAAATGTACAACAATCACTTCTTTGGCACCACTCCTATCGCTGTGGGTGTTGAGAATGTACTGTGGAAAATACTGGTATTTTCCAGAACCATTTATGCCCACTCCCGAGGTGGGGGAATGTATGAAAGGGGGACACGACACCTAGAAGGGTATCAAGTCTGTATGTACGGCCTCTCCTCACTCAGCGACATACTCGTTTAGTGACTTACAATCGGCTCTCTGACCAGTATGCATACCTAAATAATGTATATTAGAGCTGATTTCCTCTTGTCAATTTATTACATTGTAAAGTACACTACTGTATAAACATATAAAAATATACCAGATATGTTATAAATGGTGCAAAGTTGACATTAAAACAATATCAAAGATGGTTGATACAAACCCACTACCATTATAGTATACTCCTCACTTAGTGACGAATTCATTTACCAACGTGGTCTTAAGAACGGAACTCTGTCATTAAGTGAGGAGAGGCTGTACTTAATTACAGCCTCTCCTCACTTAATGATGGAGTTCCATTCCTAACACCACATCAGTAAATAAATTCGTCGCTAAGTGACGAGCATACTATAGTGGTAGTAGGTTTATGTCAACCATCTTGGATATTCTTTTAATGTCACCTTTGCACCATTTATAATATTTCTGGTATTTTTTAATGTTTATACAGTAGCGTACTGTATATTGTAATAAACAGAATAGAGGAAATCAGTTCTAATATATATTATTTTGGTATGCATAGTGGTCAGAGAGCCTATCGCAAGTCCAAGTCGTCTGTAAACGAGTACATCGCTAAGTGAGGCGAGGCTGTACTAAGAAGTAGCCTCATAACTCCTAGGCTAATTATACACTACAATTACTACAGGTCAGCCATCACTAATCCAGCAATCAGTAATCAGGTTCCATCAGTAATCTGGCACTAATTTCAGCTAGCACAATTTCAAATTTCTGGGGTCATAACACCAACCTGCTGCTACGGATTGGTGGTGCTACTTGCTGCGTAAGTCATTCCAATTTCTTTTTTTCCATTTAGTGTTATAACCTGCTCACTTTTAGCCCTAGCCATGGTTCCAGTGAATAAAAGAAATACTTCTCGTTGTGTAAAGCACATACACCGTACATTGTCCAACAGTGGCTTGGAAGCCACTGTTGGTCGCCACGAGCTCAGCTCACTCGGATAAGCTGTGACCAGTAAATTTGGGTCTACATATGAGAGAATAGGTCTGTGTGGTAAGTGTACACTATATAAAAAAATCCTGCAGCACGCAGTGCACAATGAGAAAAAAACTGTGACAGTGTTTTTGGTGTAAAACAGCGACTCTGCGGCATATTTTCGTGTGGTTTTTATGGTTGTATTCTCATTCTTTTGGTCTCATTTGATAGAATGGAAAATATATTACAGAAATATATATGATTTTGACTGGTGTCATGATGGAAAGTACTTTGAAACTGAGCTCAAAGTAGCAGAAATATTTGATTTTTGCCGATGTTCAAAAGTAAACAAATGAAGTCACTGTCCAATACATGTCCAACTGGCTCGTCTAATATGCAGTCACAAATGGGTTGACATTATTTATACAATTATTACAATAATGCAGTAGTCTGCATAACAGCAAATCTATATTTTGTGTGAATAAAAATTTAAAATGGAAAGCAAGCGTTATATAAGAGAGGCCTGGAGACGTGACTAATGAAGAGAGAAAAATGTTATTTTAGTGCTAGGAATATCTGCATTGTTTATTCTGGACCCTATTTTGAACTTGGCATCTCTTAAAATTTGTGTGAAATTGTCCAAAGCATCGATTTCTGACTACTTTATTGGGTAGTTGAAATAGGTAAATAGGTGGTTTCTTGTACTCAATTGACAGGATAGAAAGAATAATAGATATACAGCTATGAGTTTGGTAGACTGGAACAACGGAATGGGCCAAAAATAGGGCATAAAGTGGGTGAAACTGCCAAGTGTAAATACCGCTGTTAGGTTAAGCGTATTTTAACCTAACCATTCTGTAATCTCGCAAAATCACTAATCTGGCACTCTACAGGTCCCGATGGTGCCAGATTAGTGATGTCCAACCTGTACTACATATATTTAAGCTAAGTTAGTCGTTAGCTTACTGTAGTATTATACGTCCCATACACTAATTAAGCTGTAGGCATCCTCAGCCCGCCAATTTGAGTGCCCAACGGGGCAGGCTGGGCCGAGGGCGAGTCAGTCGCATTTCAGGGGTGAGACCAGTGACTACCCCCACATAACTTTGCGTGGTGAATACAGTTGTACACACCACGATTACCGCAAGCAAGGGTCTTCCCATGGCCTGGCTGGCAAAGCTCTCGCTTCACACATGGAGGGCCCGGGTTCAATTCCCGGCGGGGCAGAGACATTTCGACACGTTTCCTTACACCTGTTGTCCTGTTCACTTAGCAGCAAGTAGGTACCTAGGTGTTAGTCGACTGGTGTGAGTCACATCCTGTGGGACAAGATTGAGGCCCCCAATGGATATAAGACAGGCAGTCCTCGATGACGCACTGCCTTTCTTGGATTATCCTAGGTGGCTAGCCCTGCCGGGTTAAAAATCCGAACGAACTCTCATTTTATCTCATTAGCTGAACCAGGCAGTTGTGTGACTCAACAGGTATTTCTCAGGTTATCACCTGCCCCCCAACACTACCACATGAGTATTGTGAATGCATTCTGATGTACACATGTGTAGAGGTGGCACCCCACAACCTGAGATTACCGTATCAGCTGCCTGCCACAGCCACACTGCCTACTGTGAGGAATAAGGTCAGTACCCCATTGATTGAAGTACCCCCTGAAGTGGAGGGGCAGGCTTCAGGCTGGATTCACGACTGAAACAAGGGACCACTAACCCGACTCAGCCATGACCCATACACACTGCCTTAAATCCCCATATGGTACTGACTCTTCAACAGTCTGAGGTGAGGAAGTACACTCAGTACAAGACGTGAACAGGAATATCACATGTACAGTTACGTATGTATATCCTTCCTGGGACAGCAGAGATGAGAGAGAGACAAGGGGGAGGGTGGAAGGTCAGACAGATACACAATGTAAAGCATGTTACCAGACATTTACTGACCCCCTTTTAACCCCCAGTCATTTATCAACCCCTTGAATAGAACCATTGACCCTGAAAGGTCGATACTGACTGCTCTGGGAAACCCTGGTCCAAAGAGGCGTTTTTTCAGTTACTTTCCAGAAACCAATGTCCCAATTTCCTTAATAAAACTGGCATATTGGAAGAGAGTTTAAAAACAATGGGAACTTCCCTTAGAGCAAAATACACCAGCACTGAAGGTTTGCATATGATCAGAATATTCCCCAGTTATTGCAGGGAAACAATCTACAATTGTTATTTTAGCAAATTGGCAAATTTCCACTTACACAGCCTAAACCTATATTGAACATTTGCATTAGATGTATCATTGTATAGATGAGACTAAGACACATGTGCAACATCTGGGTATCTTTATTGTAGACGTTTCGCCATCCAGTGGCTTTATCAATACAAATTCTAGGACATAACTTGAAGACAGTAGAACTATGTACAGATGTTGCACATGTGTTTTAGTCTCATCTTGTCGGTATTATATACCATTCGTACACATCATTGTATAGAGTTTGAAGGCATTCAACAGATATACATTAGTCCCCCTGCATCAACGAGAGATACATTCCAAGACCTACCGCAGATAGTAGCAAACTCCATTAACAAGTCGTTTTTCATTTACATATATGCCTATCAAAGTTTAAATGATAAACTGTGCACAATAAGATATTACAACATTAAATAATAATAAAATACAGTACATTCCTTCTCCTCCTTCTCCACTACCATACTTGCTGATGCTTGACTGACTGATTTACAGACCTACTGACTTACTGACTGACTTAAGGACTGACTTACTTTTGACAGTGCCAGTATGTGCCCATTTGCTCCCAAATTCAGTTATCAGCATATTTTTTTTATTCATTTGTTTGTTGATTAACTTTAATGGAACTTTATATGGCCATGTTTTATGCACTCTTATTCAAACAGTAACAAGAATGAAATAGGACAATAAAAAACTGAAACTGCAAACTGCAACCGCCTCCGTATTTCCGGGCAAAGGTAAACAGCGGATAACTGAAACCATGGAAGCTGAATCTGCAGATACAGGGGGTTCTACTGTATTCAAGATCAAAATTTGAGAGTACTGTACCAAAATAAATTTGGCAAATTAGCACCTACTTAGTCCAATAATAATCCAAAATTTCCTCTAAGCAGGATACAACAGCAATTAATTATTATATTCATAATTAAGCAGTAAACCCACAAGGGTCACCAGCAGCTAAAAGCTTGAAACCATACTCAGAAGTGGACTGGGTCTTAAAACCAACCTGGGCATCAGTCACCTATAAGGTCGGCTCATTAACTGCCAAGGGCCAGAGGTGTGTTTTCGCTGCTGAGCTAAGGCGTGTTCCATTTTTCATTTCAATCTTTGTGCAGCAGCCATGACTAGTTTTTCTGACATTTTTTCAGCTTTTTCTTTTTACCCAGCTCAGCAGTCCACTGGGCATTACCCAAATGCCCATATGGCCAGTTCACCTCTGACCACACTTTTCTAGCAAACTCTTTTTAGTTTTAGTGTCGTTATAGTTCCTGTTACCATATAATGTGCAGGAAACAAATTATTGAGGGTCAAGACCTTGGTTATCATTAAAATGGTAAAATGTGAAGACACAGGGTGGGGGGAAGGAGATTCTTCGAGTGAACACCCTCGGGGGTGGAGATTCTTCAGGACATCCTAAGGGTGGAGATTCTTCAGGTGGAAACCCTCAGGAGTGGAGATTCTTCAGGTGGACACTCTCGGGGGTAGAGATTCTTCCAGTGGACACCCTCGGGGTGGAGATTCTTCTGGTGGACACCCTCGGGGTAGAGATTCTTCGGGTGGACACCCTTGGGGTGGAGATTCTTTGGGTGGACACCCTAGGGGTGAAGATTCTTTGGGTGGACACCCTCAGGGTGAAGATTCTTCAGGTGGACACCCTCAGGGTGAAGATTCTTCAGGTGAACACCCTTGGGGTGGAGATTCTTCGGGTGGACACCTTCGGGGGTGGAGATTCTTTGGGTGGACACCCTCGGGGTTGGAGATTCTTCAGGTGGACACCCTTGGGGTGGAGATTCTTTGGGTGGACACCCTTGGGGGTGGAGATTGTGCGGGTGGACAATCTTGGGAAGGGGGAGGGGGTGGAGATTCTTCTAGACACTTGAGTAAGGGGATTATTCTTCAGGTGATCCAATGTTTCTCCAACTTGATATAATCAACAGTAACAAGACCAATAAACACAAAACATTTACCAGGATACCCATACAGTAGTAGACACCATACTTTAGATTACTGTATTAACCCTAAAAGTGTTAACCCAGGATAACTGAACAAAGCCAAGCAATGATTTATTTCCACTGGAGTCTTTCTGGTCCATCCCTAGGGTGCAACCCTCAATAAACAAAACTGGATGGCTACCTCTGCTAAGCACCAGATCCACCAGGCTGTGATAAATGTGTGACTCAGTGGGTTGCCAACAGTAACAGACTGGGGAGGCCAAGCCCATGATGACACTCTACAGGTCACTTGTTCTATCTAGGCTGGAATATTGCTGCACACTAACAGCACCTTTCAAGGCAGGTGAAATTGCAGACCTAGAAAATGTACAGAGAACTTTCACGGCGTGCATAACGGAGATAAAACACCTCAATTACTGGGAGCGCCTGAGGTTCCTAAACCTGTATTCCCTGGAACGCAGGAGGGAGAGATACATGATTATATACACCTGGAAAATCCTAGAGGGACTAGTACCGAACTTGCACACGAAAATCACTCACTACGAAAGCAAAAGACTTGGCAGACGATGCAACATCCCCCCAATGAAAAGCAGGGGTGTCACTAGCACGTTAAGAGACCATACAATAAGTGTCAGGGGCCCGAGACTGTTCAACTGCCTCCCAGCACACATAAGGGGGATTACCAACAGACCCCTGGCAGTCTTCAAGCTGGCACTGGACAAGCACCTAAAGTCAGTTCCTGATCAGCCGGGCTGTGGCTCGTACGTTGGTTTGCGTGCAGCCAGCAGCAACAGCCTGGTTGATCAGGCTCTGATCCACCAGGAGGCCTGGTCACAGACCGGGCCGCGGGGGCGTTGACCCCCGGAACTCTCTCCAGGTAAACTCCAGGTAAACTGGTTGAATGAACAGGCATTCAACAAAAGTAGCATTTCTCCAGGCCTTGCTGGTAGAGTACGAAAACTCTCGAAACCAGTCACAGGTATAAGCACAATTAACTAATGCTTAGATGCCTATTTACCAGTACATAAATATTCATAACAAGAGTATGGAGACTTGCCAGTGTTATTATATGTTAATCCATCATTCAAATTAGCTACGGCTTCAACTGTATAATGTTAAAATAAGAACATAAGAATATAAGAAAGAAGGAACACTGCAGCAGGCCTACTGACCCATGTGAAGCAGGTCCATGCCATACCCCCGGCCTAGAACAACGACCACCTAGTCAGGTCACTTTCACTTAAGGAAGGTGCACAGCACCAGACCTGGTAGCCCAAGCTAGTCAGGTCCAACTTACACCCACTCATGTATTTATCCAACCTATTTTTAAAACTACACGTCTTGGCATCTATGACGGTACTCGGGAGTTTGTTCCACTCATCTACAACTCTTATTACCAAACCAGTGCTTTCCTATATCCTTCCTGAATCTGAACTTTTTCCAACTTGAAGCCATTGCTGCGAGTCCTGTCTTGGCTGGATATTCTCAGCATGCTATTTACATCCCCTTTATTTATTCCTGCTTTCCATTTATACACCTCAATCATATCCCCCTTAATTCTATACCTTTCTGGAGAGTGCAGATTCAGGGCCCTCAGTCTATCCTCATAGGGAAGATTTCTGATACATGGGATCAACTTTGTCATCCTCCTCTGTACATACAGTAGTTCCCCATATCCACAAGGGATATGTTCCGAGACTTACCATGGATACCTAAAACTGTGAATAGTAGTGAGTCCTATATACATAATTCATTTTTCCTTTACATACATACTTATGATAAAGTGATAAATTAAGCAAAATAAGTCTAGAATTAGCACTTTTTCACTGATATGAAGTATTTCACTGCTTCTCTTCAACTTTAAAGAACTCCCAGCATCATTACTTTTGCCCAAAATTATTAAGCAAAATTAAGGGTTATTTTTGGGCCACCATAAACTGTGGATGCCGAATCCATAGATACGGAGGTCCTACTGTATTGTAATTTGTTTTAGCCCTAGTTTAAGTAAGCCTGAAATTCTATGCATAATTATGGGATTCTCCTAAAAGGTTCCTTTAAAGTAGCGAGTCAAACATAATTAATGAGTTATGAGCTGATGAATGCTGAGTTAATGATAGCACTGTATCATCGTGGTTTTTACAAATAACAGTTGTCACTAGTGTGACATTATATGGGAAACAACTCTGTATGCAATTTAACCCGTAAACGGTCCAAACGTATATGTATATACGTTTTTTCAACATTTGAAAGTATGTAAAAAAGTAGATCTCTTTTTGTTTTTCTACATTTGAATATGTGTAAAAAACTTTGATCTACTTTTTTTTTGTTATATTTGAAAATATGTAAAAAAACTTAGATCTACTTTTGTAGCACTACACATGTGAACGTAGATCTGCTTGGACCGTTTACAGGTTAAACATCCTTACTGAATTTTAACTAAGCACATTAGTGTCAAATGCATAGTCAAATTGCATAGACATGCACAAGATCTTACTAGGCATACTTGAATGCAATGATGTACCTGTTCCTAGTAACACAGCCACTGCTGAAGAAGTAATTTTGAAAACTGGCTTGAACTATAATTAATTATGTCTGTACAAAGCATAGTAAAGCAGGTAAATATTACATATTAACTGCACTGTCTAGTTGACAAATGGCACTTCTAAAACAACTTGATATTAAACTCAGCAACAAGCACTGCTGACAATACATGTAACCCCACTGAAGGCAGCACCAGAACTTCTCTACAGGGGGGATGGCTATCTGGTTTGATGGGGGAGCTAGGAGACTTATTCTGAAGCAGTTATTATTTTTATTCAGGGGGCCTGAGGGAATTTGAGGAACTTGAGCCCCCAAACTCTCCCTTATCCCGTACCTCTCTTTAATGTTAATGTAGATAAGTAAGTTTACCTTATTGCTAGTATATCTCCTTTTAGTGTAACTAAGTTTCACACAGTTTAATTACTTAGTTGTTTTAATTTTTAAGGTTTATATAAGATATTACAAGGACCCCAATGGAAATAAGTCACTTTGACTTTTCTGAGTAATCCTAGGTAATTTACATTATGTATGATAATTGTAATTGTGTGTACTTGTGCCTAAATAAACTTACCAGCACCACCATTGGAAATAAATCATAGCATTATAGGACTCAAGCTATCCTAGGTTAACCCTTCAAGGGAGGTTCCTTGATACAAGTGAGAGGATCTTGAGCATTCCTTGGTCTGAGCTTACTTACCTCCCAGTCCTCAGGTGCTGTATAACCCCCTACTAGCAAGATAAGCTTTATTTATATTAACCTTTCACAGAGGGTGCCTTGATTTTTATGGAGTTACTGATACAAGGAATTGGGGACACCCTCTCATTAACTGGACTAAACCTGACTATTACCCCGGCACTGTATTCACCTGAATGGTCCCTATGGGTTTAGCACTCTTGAATGAGTAATGTAATGTTTTTACATACTACCGTTACATTTTTTTCCATAAGGAACTTTATTACTGACAGCTTTAGTGAAAAATTCTGAATATTTAATCTACGATAACTCATTGAAAGCAAATAATATTCGTGTAATAAACTTATTGTATAATATTTTAAAATTAAAATAGCAGTTTCTAAAAAAAAATAATTTACCCAACAACTTTTAAAAAAAAAAAAAAAAAAAAAAAAAAAAAAAAAAAAAAAATCCGGAACGGAACAAAATTCTGGGGTGTGAATGACCGTGTTAACACTCACCACTCTCTTAATGTATAGCAACTTTACAACCATGAAACCTTCATAAATAACACTCACACAAAGTCAATCAGCAGCAAGTCTGGGCAGCCAGGAAACCCGTCAGCTTCATATAGGGAAAATATAGTAGTAAACTCGATTAACTAATTTCCGACTAGTGTTCTCGGGCAGTGCTTCTTTCATGGGTGATGAAATATATCACAAGCCATCAGACTTTCTGGCTGAGGTATTCACTACCTAAATAACACAATATATTATCATAAAGGGAGACTTAATCAATTTTAAATAAAATTGTCAAGTCTTCAATGTAAACACTCAGGCAGAGAGCGGCCATTTTCGTCAGGATGTTCCCATTATTTTTTTCAAAATCATAAGTTAGCGAACAAGGTATCATAAAATACAATTGAAAACTACATCTAAACCACCTAACCACAAAAAACGGGCCAAAATAATATTTTCACACAAGCACGGGGGTTACAAAATAAATAAACGGAGAGTTTACAAGCCCTAAGTGTCAACAATGGAAGAGAGAAAGATTCCCACTTTCTACAATAAAGATGTAAACAGAAGTGTGGAGGTGAGGTAGGCGTGGCTCCCACCAACCATCACTATCACTATTATCCTCCACACCCACCAACCATCACTATCACTATTACTATTATCCTCCACATCCACCAACCATCACTATCACTATTACTATTATCCTCCACACCCACCAACCATCACTATCACTATTACTATTATCCTCCACACCCACCAACCATCACTATCACTATTACTATTATCCTCCACACCCACCAACCATCACTATCACTATTACTATTTTCCTCCACACCCACCAACCATTACTATTACTATTATCCTCCACACCCACCAACCATCACTATCACTATTACTATTATCCTCCACACCCACCAACCATCACTATCACTATTACTATTATCCTCCACAAACTGAATCTTAGGGAATGAATGGAATACGGTATCACGCTTATTTCGGAATATAGGAAATAAATGTGTTAGGGGCAATATTTCTGGATTTCCATAATTACTTTTTTTAATATATTCGACAAAATTTCATTGGGATTATGATTTAGGAGGGTTAGTAGTAACTTAGGATATCATTTATTAGTCATGTGGAAAGTGCTGAACCTGTAGGGTCATACTACGCTAAATAACTCAAGAAAACCATAACATCTGGCTTATTTCCATTAGTGTCCTTTTATCTTCCCCAGGATGTGACTTTCAACAGTTGGCAGATATCAGCTGAAATAGTCACTGCCTTTATTTTGTGTGTGTGTGGGGGGGGGGTAGCCCCAGGTAAATTCCACATGTTACTGTGTAAGACAGATTTTATCACCTAAAACTTTTGTAATTGTACTTAAATAAACTTAGCAGTAAGTAGGTATCAGGTCGAGCCCCGGTGCTTTACATGGCGACCAAAAGCGCTACTTTACTGTGGTTGCCTCACACTTTCTAACTCACTTTCTTTGGATGAAAATATTTTCATTCATGCTTATGTATATATGCATCTTTTTACTTATTAATTTATAACTACTCCTGGAGTATACCTGGAAGGGGGTTTCGAGGACTAACGTCCCCGCGCTCCGGTCTGTGACCAGGCCTCGTGATGGATCAAGGCCTGATCAACCAGGCTGTTACTACTGGCCGCACGTAAACCGACGTACGAACCACATCCCGCCTGGTCAGATACTACTTTAGGTGTTTGTCCAGCTTCTTAAAGACAGCCAAGGGTCCTTATGTATGCTGGAAGGCAGCTGAACAGTCGTGGACCTCTGACAGTGTGTTGTCTCTTAGTGTTCTTGTGACACTCCTACTTTTCATTGTGGGGATGTTGCATCTCCTGCGGAGTCTCTTGCTTTCGTATGGAGTGATTTTCATCTGCAGATATGGGACTAGTCCCTCTAGGATTTTCTAAGTGTATATTATCATGTATCTTTCTCGCCTGCATTCCAGAGAATACAAATCAAGGGACTTCAACCATTCCCAGTAATTTAGGTGCTTTATCGTACACGTGCCGTGAAAGTTATCCGTATATTCTCAAGGTCTGCAGTTTTTACCTACCTTGAAAGGGGGCTGTTAATGTACAGAAATATTCCAGCCTAGAGAGAATCATCACGGGCTTGGCATCTCAAGTTTTGAAGGTTCTCATTATCCATGCTATTTTGAAACAGCTTCAAATGTACAGCTAAACAGATTGATAAATGGTTCACCCATTCCAAGACACACAGAGGGCAAATTTCTAGGTCTCCTCTTCGTAACCCACGCTGGCAATTTGATCAGGCAAATTGGAACCTTTACTCAACTGTTTTTAGTGAAGTTCCTTCTTCGTCCTCCATTGATGAGTTTTTACACCTCTTCTCGTCCTCCGTTTTAACCACAGCTTCTCATTCTATACCCCAAACTTCGGGCAGGCATTCTCAGAAATGCGTGTCTTGGTGGTCTCCTGCTTGTGCTCTTGCAGTATGTTTGAAATGCGCTGCATGGGGCAGGTATTGGTACAATAGAACCACGGAGAGACTGCTTGATTTTAAGCAGAAGCGTGCGATCACTCGCCGTGTCATCCGTGACGCTAAATGCACTTGCTGGCGAGATTGTCTCCACCATCGCCTCTGCTTCCTCTTGAGTGCAATCTGGAAAAAAGTACGAAAACTGAGTGGTAAATATTCTCCTGACCCAGCTCGTGTTCTGCGGGTTGCTGGTGTTGATATAGGAAATCCACTAGATGTTGCCAATGAAATTGGCAGTCATCTTGTCTGTATTTCTCAGGGACTCCATCTATGCCCCTCGTTTCTTTCCTCAGTTTGCCAGAGTGTTAGCACCCTTGGACTTTTCTTCTCTCAGAGAAAAACAGTATAATGTCCCTTTTACACTTCAGGAACTGGAGGCAACACTCTCAGCTTGCCGATCATCGGCAGCTGGGCCCGACGACATTCATATTCATATGCTACAACATTTACATCAGTCGGCCCTTGCAGTCCTATTACGCCTTTTCAATCTTATTTGGTCACAAGGAGTTCTTCCACAGCTGTGGAAATCTGCCATTGTTCTCCCTTTCCGCAAACCAGGCACTGTGGGACATGAAGCCACCCACTATCGTCCCATTTCTCTTACCAGTGCGGTTTGCAAAGTGATGGAATGCCTGGTAAATAGACGTTTAGTGTGGTATTTAGAGACACACAATAGTCTCTCCACTCGTCAATATGGCTTTCGTAAGGGCCGTTCTACCATAAACCTCTTACTACGCTTGGATACGTATGTTCGTAATACCTTTGCAAATAACCACTCGGTTATTGCCATATTTTTTTGACCTTGAGAAGTCATATGACACAACTTGGAGGTATAATATTTTGGCCCAAGCCCACTCCTAAGGCCTCCGAGGCAATCTACCATACTTCCTTAAGAACTTTTTAAATGAAAGACATTTCTGTGTTCGGGTTAATAATGTGCTCTCCCCGGACTTTATCCAAGCTGAAGGTGTCCCCCAGGGATGTATTCTGAGCACAACACTTTTTCTCCTTGCTGTAAATGATTTGGCCTCTAGTCTTCCATCCAATATTTGGTCATCACTCTGTTGATGACTTCGCTATTGTCTGTGCAGGCGCTGACTTTCACCTTATTACAGTTTCTCTCCAGCATGTGTTCGACAGTGTTTCCAATTGGGCCACCACACATGGGTTTAAATTTTCCTGTACCAAAATTCGCCAAATTACTTTCACTAGACGCTCTGTCGTCTTCGATCATCCTTTGTACCTCTATGGCTCCCGTATCCCTGACCGTGATAGTCAGGTTTCTGGGCCTCCTCTTTGACTGTAGGTTATCCTGGAAACCTCACTTTACCTGTCTGAAGGCAACTTGTCACAGCCGGCTGAACCTTCTTAAAACCCTTGCTCATCTTTCATGGGGAGCTGATTGTCGAACTCTCCTTTGCCTACATTTCACCCTCATTTTATCGAAACTTGATTATGGTGACCAGATCTATTCAGCGGCCTCTCCGTCTACTCTCTAGCCTTAACCCCATTCATCACCAAGGATTACGTTTATGCCTTTGGTGCTTTTCGCTCTTTCCCTGTCGAGAGCCTCTATGCAGAAGCGAACGTTCCATCCTTGTCTGATCGCTCTGATGCCCATTGCCTTCGCTACTATGTACGCTCTCGTGATCTCCGCGATCCTTCCATTTATAGAATGGTCACTGATATTAGTAGACATTCTTTATTTGTTCGCTGTCCCTGTTTGCTCCGTCCCTTCTCTTTTTGAATACATTTGCTCTTGTCTTCTCTTCAATTACCACCTTTCTATGTTCATGTTGCATCTCGCTTTTCCCTACCACCCCTTGGAAGTTCCAGCTGTTCGAGTCTGTTCTTTCTCACTCCCTTGCTCGAAAGCCCAACTGTCTACGGTAGCTTCCCGCTCTTTTTCTTTACCACTTCCACTCTCCTCCTCATGCCATTGCAGTGTACACAGATGGCTCTGTCTTTTGACGGTGTAGGATTCACAGCAGTGTTTCCGGACAGCATCGTATGAGGGCATTTACCATCTTCAGCTAGTATTTTTACTGCTGAATTGTATGCCATTCTTGCACCACTTATCTGTATTGCATCTATGCCTGTGTCATAGTTTGTGGTTTTTCTCACTCCCTTAGTGCTTTACAGGCTATACAGAAATTTGATGCACCTCACCCCTTAGTTCTCCATATCCAACTTTGGCTATGCTGCATCTCTATCAAGCATAAAGATTTTGTATTTTGTTGGGTCCCTGGTTATGTTGACATACAGGGCAATGAACAGGCAGACACTGCTGTGCGGTCAGCAGTACATGACCTACCAGTTTCATATAGAGGTATTCCATTTATGGACTATTTTGCTGCAATAGCTACCCACCTTCACACCCATTGGTAACAAAGTTGGTCTACTATGCTCAGTAACAAACTTCAATCTGTTAAACCGAGTATAGGTTACTGGCCGTCTTCTTGTCACCAGTGTCGAGGTTGGGAGACTACTCTCTCCCGTCTTTGCATTGGCCATACTCGTCTCACTCATGGATATCTCGTGGAGAGGCGCCGTGCTCCTCTGTGTGAATTGTCAGGTTCCATTATCAGTCAGCCACATTGTTAGACTGCCCACTTTATCAATGAGCACACAGAATTTACCTCCAATGTCGTCTTCGCTCCGCTGCTCTCTCTATCTTTCCTTCTCGCTGATGGACCTACCTTTCATCTGGACACACTCATTGGCTTTTTGACAACTGACTTCCTTCACAAACTCTCATATCTTCAGTCCTTTCTACCTCCGCACTATCCCCTGCACCGCTGTTTTCTGTATCGTACTGATCATCCCTTTCCCCTTCTGCCACCCAATACCCTCGCTTCCTTCCCTACCCTGCAGCGCTGCATAGCCCTTGTGGCTTAGCGCTTCTTTTTGATTATAATATGGAGGTAAGGCTTATTGGTCTACAGTTCGAAGCCAAGGACCTGTCACCTGCCTTGTAAATAGGTATTACATGTGCCATTTTCCAATTATCAGGCACTATGCCAGTTTGTAGTGATATGTTAAAGATTAGCCAAAGGTATGCTAAGTTCCTCTTTACATTCCTTTAACACCCTTGCAAACAGTTCATCAGGGCCTGGGGATTTGTTAGGTTTTAGTTTCTCTATTTGTCTGATGACCATGTCACTAGTTACCGCAATTGTACATGGTTTATTATCACCCTGTTCTACATAATCTATTATTTCAGGAATATCACTAGTATTTTCCTGGGGGGAAAACTGAGAGGAAGTATTGAGAATTTCACACATCTTTATCACTGTCAGTGATCTGACCAGAGTTACTCTTAAGTGGGCCAATTTTGTCCCTAATCGTACTTCTGTATACCTGAAAGAACCCTTTTGGGTTATCTTTGAATCCCTTGCGACCTTAACCTAATAATCCCTTTTTGCTTCTCTTATTCCTTTCTTTATTTCTCTTTGATTGAATATATCGATTTCTTAACTACCCATTCAGTCTTTGATACGCCTATATATGCCTCTCTTTTGACCAATGAGATGTTTTAATCTATTGTTCATCCATTTGGGATCATTTTTGTTAGATTTAATTTCCCCACTCGGAACAAAAGTTGTCTGGGCAGCTAGAACTATGCTCTGGAAAAACATCATATTGGCAACCAAGATCACCTACCTGATCCATAGTCAGGACATCCCAATTTAGCCCACCCAGGTAATTTTTCAGTCCCATGAAGTCGGCCAAGCGAAAATCTGGGACAGATTTGATTGTAGTTATCTGGGGAATTCCATGATATAATGAAACTAAGTGATTTGTGATCACTTTCCCCAAGCTCATCATTAACCTCAAGATTATTAATTAGTGAATCTTTGTTGGCAAGAACAGTCAAGCAAATTGTTTCCTCTAGTTGGTTCTGTCACATGTTCTTAAAAGCAATCTTGAACCGTATCAAGAAAGTCACTAGACTCGAGATTTCCTGTCATATTGTTCCAATCAATCTGTCTAAAGTTAATCTCCCATTATCACATTTTCATATGTAGATGCCTTATGAATTTCGTCCCATAACAGCTTACTGCCCTCCCTATCAAGGTTTGGGGGCCTATAAATCACACCCAAAATTAATTTGTCACGTCCCTCGAGAAACTGTAGCCAAACAGATTGTGTTCAGCGTTTCTAATCTTATATCATGTCTAAGACAATTTAAATTTTCTGACATGCATCACCGCCACCACCACCACCCTTCCTGTTGACCCTATCAGTGTGGAATAGTTTATAACCCTGTATGTTGCATTCAGAAGACCTTTCTCTATCTTTCAGGTTGAACCAGGTCTCTTATACCAATAATATCTATATTGCCTACACTTGCAAGTAATTTTAGCTCGTCTATCTTATTTCTTTGACTCCTACTAATTGTATAGTAAACCTTAAGGGAGCTAGTCACTCGTTGCCCTCTACTATATTTGTTGATCAATTGATTCGCCATTACTAGCAACTTTATTTTGAATATTGTATTTTAAACATATCCCTGAGGTATCCCGGTAATAACTGCTGTTTTTAACCCTGATGCCTGTTTACCACAAACACCCATACCTCTATAATTTATCAGTTTAAATTCCTAGAAAAGTCATCAATTACCCTCAATTGAATTGGCTAATGCAACCACTCCATCCCCAGAGAGATGAACCCCATCCCTTGCATACATATCACATTTGCCAAAGAATAGGTCCCAGTTATCAATGAATGGGATTGCAAGTTCCTTGCAGTACCTGTCTAGCCAGCAATTTATACCAATTGCCCTAGACATCCATTCATTGCCCACTCCCTTTCTAGGCAAGATGCTACATATGACTGGGATCCCTCCCTTAGACCTAACTACTTCTATGGCTGATGTGTACTTATCCAGCAGCTCCTCTCTCCTGCCCTTCACAATGTCATTACCCCCAGCACTAAGACAGATAATGGGATTGTTCCCATTACCTGACATAATATTATCCAACCATGTCACCACTTACTTAGCTGGTAAGACAGCTATCATCCACACAGCCGCCCCTGCAGACGAGGTCTTGAGAAACTGTTATATCCACTTCTTAACGGGCTGAAGAAGATTGTTAATAATAAATTACCTCTAGGGGGGGTGTTATGTCAGCATGTTTCATTCACTGATGGCTGATGTACATACTTGTGTGGACTCGAAAGTCCTCACCTCACTGCCGACTGTAGGTCGATTACAAACTCCTTGTGACACAAGAACTGTGCAGGCCCCTGTTCTACAAGAAATCTGTAACCTACCTTGCTCTTGTAGTGTGAGCTATGGTGTTCTTCACACCCTCGACAGGTATTGGTGACTTGATAGAAGCTGAAGTGTCCTTGGTTGTCCACGTCTTCCATAGTCTAGGAATACGCACACTGGTACACTATGTTCCACAAGATTTGTCTTTATTGTTCACAATCTTGTCACTGAAGAAGCTGATCACACTTCTGTGCTTGTGTTTTGTGAGACTCTTTATTCACACGAACGCACAGATCAGTGTTCTTTGTTGGTTATCCTGGCGTCAGTGTGACTCAGTAGTCGAAAGTAATCTGACCTCGCAGCGTCCTATGCTGCTCCAATGGCCCTCGAACATAAAGGAAAAGCTGACCTAGTACTTTTTGCTTCCGTGCCAAATTTCTCCATGAAGCAAAACAGAATGCTTGATTCTTGCTGTCTTACGCATAGACAACAATGTACATTATCGTTACCATGGTAATAAAGTGGGAGCAGGATTTTCCTTAATTGTCCTGCTAAGGTAAGAGATGGACTGTCTTTTATTAGACTACACTTTGCAACACTGGACTTTGCAAGGAGCGTAGGTCGCTTGACCACGTCGCATACTCGTACTGCATCTGGGATAAATTACTTGCTGTAGCAGTAAAAAAGATGCTTGCCCCTTCTGAGAGGGCTGGGCCCCTCAGGGCTGAAAGGGGCTGATGCCCCCCTCCTGGAGAAAATTTCTCCACACTGAGGGGCAGCGGAGGTTCGCTGCAGGTGAACTATTCATCACTTAACATAAATTTTATTTTCTCACTCGCCACCACTGCGGCTTGTCTTTTCTGAACAGCTTTAGTCTGCAGATGTAATATATACAGACTTTGCAAAAGCCTTCGACAAGTGTGACCATGGCGTAATAGCGCACAAAATGCGTGCTAAAGGAATAACAGGAAAAGTCGGTCGATGGATCTATAATTTCCTCACTAACAGAACACAGAGAGTAGTCGTCAACAGAGTAAAGTCCGAGGCAGCTACGGTGAAAAGCTCTGTTCCACAAGGCACAGTACTCGCTCCCATCTTGTTCCTCATCCTCATATCCGACATAGACAAGGATGTCAGCCACAGCACCGTGTCTTCCTTTGCAGATGACACCCAAATCTGCATGACAGTGTCTTCCATTGCAGACACTGAAAGGCTCCAGGCGGACATCACCCGAATCTTTCAGTGGGCTGCAAAAAACAATATGAAGTTCAACGATGAGAAATTTCAATTACTCAGATATGGTAAACACGAGGAAATTAAATCTTCATCAGAGTACAAAACAAATTCTGGCCACAAAATAGAGCAAAACACCAACGTCAAAGACCTGGGAGTGATCATGTCGGAGGATCTCACCTTCAAGGACCATAACATTGTATCAATCGCATCTGCTAGAAAAATGACAGGATGGATAATGAGAACCTTCAAAACTAGGGAGGCCAAGCCCATGATGACACTCTTCAGGTCACTTGTTCTATCTAGGCTGGAATATTGCTGCACACTAACAGCACCTTTCAAGGCAGGTGAAATTGCTGACCTAGAAAATGTACAGAGAACCTTCACGACGTGCATAAGAGATAAAACGCCTCAATTACTGGGAGTGCTTGAGGTTCCTGAACCTGTATTCCCTGGAATGCAGGCGGGAGAGATACATGATTATATACACCTGGAAAATCCTAGAGGGACTAGTACCGAACTTGCACACGAAAATCACTCACTACGAAAGCAAAAGACTTGGCAGACGATGCAAAATCCCCCCAATGAAAAGCAGGGGTGTCACTAGCACGTTAAGAGACCATACAATAAGTGTCAGGGGCCCGAGACTGTTCAACTGCCTCCCAGCATACATAAGGGGGATTACCAACAGACCCCTTGCAGTCTTCAAGCTGGCACTGGACAAGCACCTAAAGTCGGTTCCTGACCAGCCGGGCTGTGGCTCGTACGTTGGTTTGCGTGCAGCCAGCAGCAACAGCCTGGTTGATCAGGCTCTGATCCACCAGGAGGCCTGGTCAGACCGGGCCGCGGGGGCGTTGACCCCCGGAACTCTCTCCAGGTAAACTCCAGGCTAACTGCACTAGTTTATTTATTGTCCGCTTATTCACTACACCTTTGCTTAAAACATCAACTGTCCTGATGACTCCATTTGCATCAGGATATATGGTCAAATTTTTCCAAGTGGCCATTGGGACCTTGGACCTTAATTGTCAATAATCACTGTCACCATTTCTTAAGGAGTTATGATTTTCAGGAACACCAGCTCCATAGAAGTGTTCTCTTAATGAGGTGAGATAGTATTCTCGCCAAATTTTCTCCCAACGTTCAATCCCTTTATTAAGGTGTTTGAATTTACGTCTGAGTCGCTCAGGTTCGAAATAAGTAGGGTCCTCTGATTTCTTTCATTCATGGGAGGAACAGGTTCGAGCCTTCTGCCATGGAGTAAATGAGATGGACTTAACACTTCTAAATTGTCCAGATCATCGGTAACAAAAGTTAGAGGTCTGTAGTTGACTTCATTTTCTATTTGTCACAACTGTACGGAAGTCTTTTAAGTCGATTCTTTGATGATGAAGTCTTCCTTAAACGACGTTTCACTATGCCGATCATTCTTAAATAAAATCCGCCGTGCCATGGAGACTTAGGAGGAATGTATCTCCAACGACAACTGTGTTGATTCAGCATCTGTTGTACTTCTGGTTGATCAAAGATCTTGCTTATATAAGCAGCACCAGCAACATTGCATTGTCTGAAATCATCAGTCTGGGACATGCCCTTCTGGCTGCAAACCTTCTGAATAATTTGATAAAGGTTTCAGCAGACATGTCAGTGGTTACTTCTAGATGTACTGCTCTAGTTGTAGCACAAGTGAACAAACAGATGTATACAAATAACCCGCATGTAAGAGAAGCTTACGAAGACGTTTCGGTCCGACTTGGACCATTTACAAAGTCTCACTAACCAGAAGTGGAGCAGGACGGCTATATATAGGCAGGAAGAGGTGGCGGTAGTAGCAGTAAAAGAATGGTATATAATACCGACAAGATGAAATTAAGACACATGCGCAACACCCGGGCATCCCCATCGTTGTGCATGTCTTAATTTCATCTTGTCGGTATTATATACCATTCTTGTACTACTACTACTACTACTACTACTACCACCACCTCTTCCTGCCTATATATAGCCGTCCTGCTCCACTTCTGGTTAGTGTGACTTTGTAAATGGTCCAAGTCGGACCGAAACGTCGTCATAAGCTTCTTTCATGTGCGGGTTATTTGTGTATCGTTCCAGTCGCGGTATTGTGCCTTTTTTTTTTATTTATAAACAGATGTATACCTTGATGGGAACTTTGTCAGCTGTTTTGGTTAAAATTATTGGTCCAGTGTAATCTACACATGTCACCTCAAATGGAGTGATATGACACACTTTCAGAGGGGTATGGAGGTGGACCTGGAAACTGACATACTCGCATATCATAGTGACGACAAGTAATAGTCCTTTATTTGTTTTTTCACTTTGTCGACCTTGAGGTATCCAGTTGGATTGTCGTATATAAGTGTCAGCTACCCCACCATGTAACACGTTACTGTGGGTGTTTTGCACAATCAGTTTTGTTAGACAATGATTCTTGGGGATCAATATTGGATGTATGGCTTCTATAGGTAGTGAAGAATTATGAATTCTTCTTCGACATCTTATCTTTTCTGAGTAGAGATAGTCCTAAAGAATTAATCACAACAGGTTTCTTTGGAGATTTATCGTTTCCAGAAATTTATATTCTGTTGAGAAAACATCTTTCTGTATTAGTTTCACCCAATATTTAATGGGTTCAAGATATTCATAATTGTTTTATTCCTTTAATGAATTTAAAGACACAAGCTGTAACTTTTAAGAGTTTACCCAAAGATGAGTATTTAGGTCCATTAATGACTTTCTGTTGTCTGCAGTATTTACACAACTTATTTCTACCGTGTTCAAGCAGACAGTTTCTTCTGGCATAATGTGAGCTTTTTGCTGAGGCCAGTTATTTTCATTAGAGAGCCAGTTCGGTCCCTGGAGCCATAATTTATTATCCATAAATGCCTAGCCATGCTAAGCGTTCTAGTGGTACACTCTGTAATCTCAATTTTACTACATGTTAAACCAAACAATAACCAAATTTCTGTAAACTCAGCATTGTAATCCTTATAGAGAATAAACTTTGAGTGGGACACCACGTGACATGTCAGCTGGATTCTCTTGGGTAGAGACGTGGAGAAAGAGATACTCTCTGCATCTTTTATTTCTGCTACTCTATTCTGTACTTAGACCAACTTATTCTTATTTCTTGACCACTGGAGAACTGCTTCATTATCACTCCAGATAACGGTTTTTTTCAATAGTGAGATGATAAAGTACTTTGTTGATATACAGCTAGTTTTGTACCTACATAGTGCTGTCAGTTATAATTGTGGTAGTTCTAACCTTCAAGGGTGCTATCCTGGCCTTTGAAGTAATTAGTGTACTTCCTTCAGCATTACTCATGTAAGCTACAGCGCCATAACCTTTGGTTGACGCATCACAGAACACGTGTAATGTGTACTTGTTTCCCTCTTGACCTATTTGTCTGGGAAATTTAATTTGATGAAATTGTTTAAACTCCTTGGATATTTCATAAAATGCTTGACTCATTTCTAGAGGCAAATTCTCATCCCATCCAATTTTGAGCTTCCATGCATCTTGCATAAGTATTTTACCTTTTATGGTAATTGGTGAGACGAGTCCTAGAGGATCAAAACAAAATGATACTTCTGACAGTAAACTACGTTTGGTGAGTGTACTGCATGATTTATTTTTTATCCTTTTGAGACTCAAAGAATCTTCCTGTGTGTTCCAATTAAGTCCCAGCATATTGCTGCAATCAGGAATTTCAGCTTCAGGGAAATCTTCCTTGATAAGTTCCCTTAATTGCATTGAATTAGTATTCCACATCCTTAGAGGCATATTTGCTTCTTTCATCTCCTTGTTAGCTTCTCTGTATAAGGATTTCAAATCCTCTTCATTCACAGTACCTTGAAGATTATCCACATAGAAACTTTTCTTTTAAGATTTCTTTGAAGGGACTTTCAGATTTCTTCAAATGTGTATTTAGAGTAGCTTCTAGTAAGAATGGAGAGGATGTTGCACCAAATAATGCTGATTTGAAACAAGTTTTCACAGGACTTTGAGGATCATGTGGATTTTCAGGCCACAAGAATAGAGTATTATCTCTATCTATTTCTTGTAGTCCTACTCTTAAGAAAGCTTTGGAAATAGCCGTGTAGGCATATGAGTTTGTGCGAAATTTCATAAGCACGTCTCCAAGCTTCTGTTAGTGAGGGTCCGGTCATCAGTCAATAAGACTTGCTACATCTTTCTTTGCACGTGAGCTGCAATTGTTTACAACACGTAGTGGAGTGGTTTCAGAATCTTTTCTGACTCCGTGGTGCGGGAGATAATGAACTTCTGTCTTCAACTTATCTTCGACTACTTCCTCAATGAATTTATTGTCCAACTGTTCTTGTATGATATTATCATAAACAGTCAGCAGCTCTGGATTCTTCCCGAGCTCGTGTATTTGTGCTTTCATTTGTCCGAAAGCCATGCGATAATTGCTGGGCAGATGTGGTGGATTTAATTTCCATGGTAACCTAACCCAATGCTGTCCATCTTTATATTCGACAGTGTCCAAATATTGGTTATAAGTCTGAGACTTGTGGGTTTTGTTTATTTACATCAATGCCTATCGCATCTAAATCCCACAACTTATCAACTGGTTCATTCATTTCTTCCAGTAATGATAATTTTAGCTGTGGTACATGATCAGCGGTTATTCTCGAAACTAGTACATTTTCCACTGAAGCAATATCAGCTTCTTTCCCACTTTGAGAGGGAATAGGACCACATATCATGTGGCCTCCTGTTTTCAGCAAGTGAACATCGTTTACTTTATTTTGCACAAAACAGTGATAATAATCACTTCCAATGATTAAATCAATTGGACTAAGTGTCAATCTGTATGTCAGGACAGGCTAACTTAACCTTTAGCTGCTTTGTGCTGCAACTGTTTCTTTTAATCCCTGGATCTGCACAGACTTAGGCAAATCATCTACTACCACAGCTTCTACTGTCTTTTTCCAGTTTTCTAGACCAAGTGTGATTCTGGCTAGGTCATATATGTTTACCAGAATTGTGGGAAAAAACAGCTATATCTAACTGCACTTTGGCATAGGGTTCTTTATTCAGTTTCTGCAATACTGATCTTGTGAAGGACCTTTGTGAGCCTTGATCAAATAATGTTAGCACATTGGTTTTGTGTAATTTATTAGATAACTCGAGCTATCGGGAGAGCAGTTGCTTTAAACTTATCTTTCACATTTAATGCTGTTGCCTGTTGATTTCCTGATTCTGTGGAAGTCTTCTGCTGTTCAGCAAAAGTATTTGGTCATAATGCTGTATGATACATACCCTTGCATTTAAAACACTTCTTCAGTGAGCATTTTCCTTCCTTGTGTTCACCTAAACACTTGATGCACGTTTTCAGCTGATGAACACGTTGTTTACATGCCTCCATTGATGTGTATTGACTACAATACGGTGCCCAATGTGTTCCATCACAAAATACACATTTTGGAGTACGTTTGTGACAGTGTTTACTGTCTGTTGTATTCACAGCTTGGTAAATGCCTATATGGGATTTCCCATTACGTGGTTTAGTGGGAGTAGGTATACTCTTTTTATACCGAGTTGGTTTATTATCCACGGGATTTGTGGATTTTTAATCTTGTCTCGTTGCATGCATGCATGAAACTATTGTTTGTAAACCATTGCTAATTTCTTCACAAGTGAAATAGCGTTTACTGAACATTAATATTTAATCGTTCAATAGTTTGTGGTGACAACTGATCTTGTACAATACCATTGATAAACCAATCACATTGCCTTAGGTCATATTTAGCACCTAGAGATCTGAGGCTGTCTAATTTGATTCTAAATGCCTGTAAGTCTGAAAATCAAGGTTTGGGTGGCTTCAAGCTTGATATTAAGACTGTATGCCTAACTCTGGCCTTGTCAGCATCAAAGTAATTGTCTGCTAAGACACGTAAGGATATTTGATAAATGCCTTTAACCACCGGAAATGACTTAATCAGTTCATAGGGTTCTCCCTTCACAAGATATTTAAGATAATTGAACTTAGCAATCTCATCTATGTCAGTTCGTGAATTTACTATGGATTGAAAACCACTAATGAATTCTTCATAATTATGACCTTGGAAAATAGGTAATGACAAGGTAGGTAAACTTGGTAATGGGACACTTGTTGTTCCATGTATTGATGTAATGGATATTTGACCACAAGTTACAGTAGGTCTGTGACAGAGTTTTGCGCAGATTGCCTGTGCTCCTGTCCACCTAAACTGTTGATTACTAAAAGTATCCAAAACATTTTTAATTTCATCCTCAGATGGATCTGATTCAAGAAACTTTTCATAATCTCTATAGTCTGACCTCTTCAAGGGGGGGGCTCCCTGGCGTGGTGAAGAGGCTCTTGGTCTGAGGAATTAGAAATGTCTGTCTCCTTCCTCAAACTGAACCTAATTACCCCCCAATCCCCCCTTCCCTATCCCATCCTCCCCTTTTTCCTTTCCTCCTCCTCCTCCTCCCCACCCCTCCCTTTTGCCCTTCCTTTTTCGGCCTTTGGGATTTTTCCCACAGGCACGTTAGTTCCTAGGTAGGGGAAAGGGTACCAGAGTCCATCCCATCCCATTCCGTTGAGGTTCTTGGCGATGGCGCAGTTTGCCGTGGAATCTGGATCGCCTGGGGATGTCCCGATCCCTCTCCGGTATCCCAGAGGGTGGCTTTGAGTGTCTTTCGGGCGATGGGTGTCTCTGGAAGCCACCTCTTGGATTCCGGGGGTGGTGGTCGAAGGAGGTATGCTTTGTGGCAGATATCCGGCCGCCCTCTTTTGTCCACTGAGGTAGCTCGGCAGATGTGAGGTTGCTATCCCGGATTGCTGGTTTACTGGCATGAAGGGTAGGGTATGGCACGGGTTCCATGCTGCATCTGCGCTACTTGTGGTGCTGAGGTCCTCTTGGGCATGGAGGGAGAGTTCTGGCCCTTTCATTCCTTCTAGGAACTATCCCTCCCTGGTCCACCCCTTTTTCTTTTTTTTTTCTTTTATTTTTTTTTCTTAAAAAGAAATAAGTAACCTAACCATGGAGTACCTGATCCATGACCCCGCTACCCCCGGGCCCCTTATTGTTACCGCACCCCATTCTGACCTCGCCTCATCTTTTGGCAACTCTTTGGACACTCCTAAGGCCCCTGTTCATCTTGCTGGTGCTGTTTCCTCACCTGCTTCAGGTGCCGTGGTTTCGACTGACTCCTTCGATTTGTCTGACCTCCTTCTCTTCTTTGACCATGCTTCCGACCTCTCCCTCTACGGTGCGGCAACTTTTTGAATTACCAGCCCATCCCACGTCGGACCGCCTCTGATCCCACTTCTAAACACCAATGACAATCTCCTGATGATGTTACTTCGTTACCTTCCCATTCTACTCGGAAACAACCGACATGCCATGCACTCCCTCTCCACACTGTTTCGCACCACACAATGGACTAAATTCTTTACTTTAAGACAGATTTCTTCTACTGCCTATCTTTCTGACCATAGTATTGGCAAAGCGTTATGCCACGTTGGTAGAGATATTTCCTTTCATGCCCTTAAGAGTGGTATGTGCATCATCACAGTCCAGAATTCTACCCAAGCTAATTATCTTTCTCTTTCACATATCGATACTATTCCTATCACTATCGAAAAACATCATTCCCTCAATTCTTGTAGTGGTACTGTTATTCTGCCCCATACCATAGTCCAACAGAATTTCCAGACATGTGGCAATGACATTCTCGAACAGCTGGAACTCCAAGATCTCCCAATTCTCAAGGTAGACACTTATGTTCTTCCTGCCCACGGACAAAGACGATACCCTTGCAACGTGGCTCGTTTAACTTTTGACAGCCGTGAACTCCCATCCTCTGTTTATGTAGCAGGACATCGGTTACAAGTTCGGGAGGTGATCCCTACACCACGACAGTGTAGGAATTGCTGGCGATTTGGCCACCCAGCAAAATATTGCAGATCTATAGCCGAATGCCCAGTCTGTGATGCCGATGACCATTCTAATAAGTCTTGCAGTCAACCTCCCTCTTGCCTTAACCGTCATGAGGCTCGCCCTTCGTACTCTCGCCGTTCCCAGGTCTACTTAAATGAGCGGGAAATTTGTTACCTCAGAGGCAGAAGGTCTCCCTTATGCTATGGCAGTTTCTCATCTCTGCCTCCAAGGGAGGCTACCCCCGTGTTTCTTATTCTCGTGTTTCAAAACGTCTCCCCACTTCTGGGGTCCCATCTTCAGCAGCCTCATCTGCAGTTGCCAGTTCCATAGTCACTCCTGTAGCTAATTCTTTTGCTGTCCTGGGCTCAGACGTCCCTACTTCAACGCATCGGTCTGTTCTCACTTCATGTCCTCCCTCACAATCCCCGGTATCAACAAGACCTTGTACCACACCTCCTCCCAATCATCCCTCTACTTCTCAGAAGTCCAAAAAATCTCCTTTAACCCCTCCTACCCTTCATCCACCTCAACATTTTACCTTCTCGGTCTCTGTACCTGGGTCTTCCCCTTTCACTGGCTCTGTTACAAGTGTGGAGGTTCATCCTCCTCCTCATACTGTGCCTTCCTCCCCTGTCCCCTCCCAAGTTTCTTCCTCTTCTGCCACCTCCCAGGTTTCTGCCTCTTCTGTCCCCTCCCACACTTCTCCAGTTCCCTCCACCCTTTTGCCCCCCACCTACCTTCATACCGTCCATTACAGTTCTGATCTTTACTCAAACTACTCCTCCTTCCATCTCCAATATCGTCTCCCATACGATGTCTCTGAACTCCGAAACACTTGAAGCAATCTCTGAATATATTGCAGAGACCAAACCATCAATGGACACTAATTCACCCTCTGTTGCTTCTTTCCTCTTCTCTATCTGCACAACTCCTTTCTTCACAGTGCACTGTTCCTTCGCTGCTTGAACATTTTCCTTTGCCACCGCATGTGGACTTTTCTAACCCCTCTAGTCCGTAGGTACCCTTGCCTGCAGATTTCAGATATCTTTATCGTTGCCAATCATAGCCTATTTACAGTGGAATATACGTGGCCTCGGGTAATTGGGGTGAGCTTCAAATGTTGCTCTCCCAGTTTTCCCCTGTTGGTGTTTGCTTGCAAGAACCAAAACTACACTCTGCTGTTATCTATCCCATCTCAGGCTATAATTTATTATATTCTTCAGATACTTTTCCTGATGGGACCTTTAATGAAAGTGCCCTTCTATGCACTGATATTCCGTACCATCAGCTATCTGTTCTTACTTCGCTGCATTACACAGCAGCCCATATCCACTTGCATAGGTGATATACACTCTGTTCTTTGTGTCTCTCTCCTTCTCGGGCATTATCTATCCCGGATATTGCCTTTCTTGTTTCGTCTATACCACCACAGCACCGTGTCTTCCTTTGCAGATGACACCCGAATCTGCACGAGTGTCTTCCATTGCAGACACTGCAAGGCTCCAGGCGGACATCAACCAAATCTTTCAGTGGGCTGCAGAAAACAATATGAAGTTCAACGATGAGAAATTTCAATTACTCAGATATGGTAAACACGAGGAAATTAAATCTTCATCAGAGTACAAAACAAATTCTGGCCACGAAATAGAGCGTAACACCAACGTCAAAGACCTGGGAGTGATCATGTCGGAGGATCTCGCCTTCAAGGACCATAACATTGTATCAATTGCATCTGCTAGAAAAATGACAGGATGGATAATGAAAACCTTCAAAACTAGGGATGCCAAGCCCATGATGACACTCTTCAGGTCACTTGTTCTATCTAGGCTGGAATATTGCTGCACACTAACAGCACCTTTCAAGGCAGGTGAAATTGCTGACCTAGAAAATGTACAGAGAACCTTCACGGCGTGCATAACGGAGATAAAATACCTCAATTACTGGGAGCGCTTGAGGTTCCTGAACCTGTATTCCCTGGAATGCAGGTGGGAGAGATACATGATTATATACACCTGGAAAATCCTAGAGGGACTAGTACGGAACTTGCACACGAAAATCACTCACTACGAAAGCAAAAGACTTGGCAGACAATGCAACATTCCCCCAATGAAAAGCAGGGGTGTCAATAGCACGTTAAGAGACCATACAATTAGTGTCAGGGGCCCCAAGACTGTTCAACTGTCTCCCAGCATACATAAGGGGGATTACCAACAGACCCCTGGCAGTCTTCAAGCTGGCACTGGACAAGCACCTAAAGTCTGTTCCTGATCAGCCGGGCTGTGGCTCGTACGTTGGTTTGCGTGCAGCCAGCAGTAACAGCCTGGTTGATCAGGCTCTGATCCACCAGGAGGCCTGGTCACAGACCGGGCCGCGGGGGCGTTGACCCCCGGAACTCTCTCCAGGTGAACCTCTTCTGTTACTTGGCGATTTTAATGCCCATCATTTCCTCTGGGGGGGGTCTCACTGTGATTTTCGTGGCATTCAGTTAAGAGGCTTTTCTTGCTACCCACCCCCTCCATGTTTTAAATACAGGTACTCGCACCCATTTTGATCCTCGGTCTCGTACTCTCTTGCATCGATCTCTCGGTCTGCTCTTCCTCCACCGCATTAGACTTCACCTGGTCTGTTCTCCCAGATTTACATGACAGCGATCATTTCCCAATCATTCTTACTTCCCCTTCATATTCACCACCTCTTCATAACCCACGCTGGCAATTTGATCAGGCAAATTGGAACCTTTACTCACAACTAACTGTTTTGAGTGAGGTTCCTTCGTCCTCCATTGATGAGCTTTTACACCTCTTCTCGTCCTCCATTTTAGCTGCAGCTTCCCATTCTGTACCCCAAACTTCGGGCAGGCATTCAGAAATGCGTGCCTTGGTGGTCTCCTGCTTGTGCTCGTGCAGTACATTTGAAACGCGCTGCATGGGGGCAGGTACCGGTACAACAGAACCACAGGGAGACTTCTTGATTTTAAAGAGAAGCATGCGAACACCCGCCGTGTCATCCATGATGCTATACGCACTTGCTGGCGAGATTGTCTCCACCATCACCTCGGCTTCCTCCAAGTGCAATCTGGAAAAAAGTGCGGAAACTGAGTGGTAAATATTCTCCTCACCCGGCTCCTGTTCTGCGGGTTGCCAGTGTTGATATAGCAAACCCACTAGATGTTGCCAATGAAACTGGCAATCATCTGGTCTGTATTTCTCAGGGGGCTCCATCTATGCCCCTCGTTTCTTTCCTCAGTCTGCCAGAGAGCTAGCACCCTTGGACTTTTCTTCTCTCAGAGAAGAGCAGTATAATGTGCCTTTTACACTTCAGGAACTGGAGGAAACACACTCAGCTTGCCGATCATCGGCAGCTGGGCCCGACAACATTCATATTCGTATGCTACAACATTTACATCAGTCAGCCCTTGCAGTCCTATTATGCCTTTTCAATCTTATTTGGTCACAAGGAGTCCTTCCCCAGCTGTGGAAATCTGCCATTGTTCTCCCTTTCTGCAAACCGGGTACTACGGGACATAAAGCCTCACACTACCGTCCCATTGCTCTTACCAGTGCAGTTTGCAGAGTGATTGAACGCCTGGTAAATAGACGTTTAGTGTGGTATTTAGAGACAAGCAAGCCTCTCCACTTGTCAATATGGCTTTCGTAAGGGCCGTTCTACCATAGACCCCTTAATACGCTTGGATACATAATGCCTTTACGAATAACCACTCGGTTATTGCCATATTTTTTGACCTTGAAGGCATATGACACAACTTGGAGATATAATATTTTGGCCCAAGCCCACTCCTTAGGCCTCCGAGGCAATCTGCCATCCTTCCTTAAGAACTTCTTAGCTGACAGACATTTATGTGTTTGGGTTAATGTGCTTGCCCCATACTTTATCCAACTGAAGGTGTCCCCCAGGGATGTGTTCTGAGCACAACACTTTTTCTCTCTGCTATAAATGATTTGGCCTCTAGTCTTCCATCCAATATTTGGTCATCACTTTATGTTGATGACTTCACTGTTGCCTGTGCAGGCGCTGACTGTCTCCTCATTACAGTTTCTCTCCAGCATGTGGTCGACCGTGTTTCCAAATGGGCCACCACGCATGGGTTTCAATTTTCCAGTACTAAAACTCGCCAAATTACTTTTACTAGACGCTCTGTCATCTCCGATCATCCTTTATACCTCTATGGCTCCCGTATCCCTGAACGTGGCTATCCTGGAAACCTTGCATTACCTCTCTGAAGGCAATTTGTCACAGCCGGCTGAACCTTCTTAAAACCCTTGCTCATCTTTCATGGGGAGCTGATCGTCACTCTCCTTTGCCTACATTCCACCCTCATTTTATCGAAACTTGATTATGGTGACCAGATCTGTTCAGCAGCCTCTCCTGCTACTCTCTAGCCTTAACCCCATTCATCACCAAGGATTACGTTTATGCCTTGGTGCTTTTCGCTCTTCCCCTGTCGAGAGCCTCTATGCAGAAGCAAACGTTCCATCCTTATCCAATCGCCGTGATGGCCATTGCCTTCACTACTATGTACGCTTTCATTATCTCAGCAATCCTTCCATTTATAGAATGGTCACCGATATTAGTAAACATTCTTTATTTGTTCGCCGCCCCTGTTTGCTCCGTCCCTCCTTTTTGCCTACATTCGCTCTTGTCTTCTCTTCAATTACCACCTTTGTGTTCATGTAGCATCTTGCTTTTCCCTACCCCTTTTGGAAGTTCCAGGTGTTCGAGTCTGTTCTTTCTCAGTCCCTTGCTCGAAAGCCCAACTGTCTATGGTAGCTTCCTGCTCTTTTTCTTGACCACTTCCACACACTCTTGCCATTGCAGTATACACAGATGGCTCTAAGTCTTCTGATGGCATAGGATTCGCAGCAGTGTTTCCGGCCAGAGTTGTACGAGGGCATTTACTATATAAGGCTAGTATTTTTACTGCTGAATTGTATGCCATTCTTGCAGCACTTGTCCGTATTGTATGTATGCCTGTCATCATTTGTGGTTCTCAGACTCCCTTAGTGCTTTACAGGCTATACAGAAATTTGATACACCTCACCCCTTAGTCCTCTGTATCCAACTTTGGCTATGCTGTATCTTTACAAAGCATAAAGATAGTTTTTTGTTGGGTCCCTGGTCATGTTGGCGTACAGGGCAATGAACAGGCACACTGCTGTGCGGTCAGCAGTACATGACCTACCAGTTTCATAGAGGTATTCCATTTATGGACTATTTTGCTGCAATAGCTACCCACCTTCACACCCGTTGGTAACAACGTTGGTCTACTATGCTCAGTAACAAACTTCAATCTGTTAAACCGAGTATAGGTTACTGGCCGTCTTGTCACCAGTGTCGAGGTTGGGAGACTACTCTCTCCCGTCTTCACATTGGCCATACTCGTCTTACTCGTGGATATCTCGTGGAGAGGCGCCCTGCTCCTCTGAGAGAATTGTCAGGTTCCATTATCAGTCGGCCACATTCTGTTAGATTGCTCACTTTATTAACGAACATGCAGAATTTACCTCCATCGTAGTCTTCGCTCCGCTGCTCTTTACCTTCCCTTCTCGCTGATGGACCCACCTTACATCTGGACTCTCTCATTGACTTTTTGACAACACCTGACTGACTTCACAAACTGATACCTCCAGCCCTTTCTACCTCAATCTCTTGCTACCCTCTATCCCCGCACTATCCCCTGCCCCGCTGTTTTCTGTAACCTAATCATCCCTCCCCCCTTCTGCCACCCAATACCATCGCTTCCTTCCCTACCCTGCAGCGCTGTATAGCCCTTGTGGCTTAGCGCTTCTTTTTTTATAATAATTTCAAATTAATAAGAATAGAGGAGCATTGCCGTAGGCATACTTGCAAATGCTAGGTAGGTCCTACTCTTAATCACTCTCACTATTGCTAATCAGTACCTTCTTACATAAGAGCATTGCAATAGACCTGCTGGCTCATGCTAGACATGTCTTTCTCAAATCCAGACCACCTTACTATTTTAAAGGTAGCCAAGGGGTAAGGTTTAATTACTCATAATGTGAAGATTGTTCTACTCACAACTCTACTGCTCAACCAGTGCTTTTCTTTCTGAATGAGAATGTATCCAACTTGAAGCCATTGTTTTGATTTTTTTTTCTTGGTTACATACCTGTAGTGATACTGGTCCTGTGGGGAGCAGCAGCAGGATAATACTGCACCACCTCTAGGGGCCCTTAACAACAACAACAGTTTGGCGTGCGTCATGGGCACCAACATATGGTGTGTGATTCTCTCCTACTTTATCCATTTATCACCGATGCAGATTACATGGTGAGTTTAAATATGTGGCCTGTAGTTATAACTTTTCTCTTGACATATGCAAGACATCACCATCCCTGTAGAAGCCATTATTAGATGTACTAGTCATTATATTTTGTTGTTGCAGAAGTACTATGAAGATTCTATGTTCAATAAAGCCTAGAGATAAGGCCTGTGTTTCTATCACAACAATTTATTGAACATAGAATCCTGGGCTACCTGGTGGTGATCCTGCGCTAGACTACATCACAACATGGAGCGTTTACTGAAACCTGAGAGGCTAGACTGTGACCCCAGCTTATCAACGGCTGCTCAGGAATGGAAGCACTGGTTTAAGACTTTCGAAAACTTCTTGGGAGCCCTTCCTAAAGAAGATCTAGATAAACTAAGTCTGCTCATCAATTTTGTGTCACCTAAGATATATGAGGCTATTTCTGAGTGTAATACCTACGAAGATGCTATCAAAACCCTCAAGTCTCAGTATATTAAACCTACAAATGAAATCTTTGCACGCTATCGCCTTGCAACTCGCCGCCAGCAGATTGATGAGTCCTTAGAGGAATACTTTCAAGCACTGAAAATTTTAGGTAAGGACTGTCACTTCCAAGCAGTGACAGCTGCTCAGTATTGTGAAGAGTCCATCAGGGATGCTTTTATCAGTGGCCTGCAATCACCAATAATAAGGCAGCGTTTATTGGAGAATAAAACTCTCGACTTAGCCGCTGCCTTTGACCAGGCAAGAGCTCTAGATTCAGCCCAGAAGAATTCTGAAGTATACAGTACCACTCAGCCTTCTCGAGTGGTAAGTGCTGCAATTCCTGACCAAGACTCTTGCAATGAAGTTACTGGGGAACCTGCCTCAGTGACAGCAGCAGCAGGTACGGTGTGTTTCTTTTGTGGTTTTTCAAGACATCCACGTCCAAAGTGTCCTGCTCGTGAAGCAATGTGCCATAAATGCCACAAGAAAGGTCACTTTGCTAAAGTATGTCGTGCTAATGCATCAACAAGAGCTAGTGCCTCCACACATTCCAGTGATCATGCGACTCTAGCAACAGTGACTTTTGCTGCTACTCCAAATTCACTGTCAAAGGCAGTTGTGAAAGTATTCATCAAAGGAACAGAAGTAGATGGTCTTATTGATAGTGGCAGCTCAGAGAGTTTCATCAACCTTGACTTAGTTAAACGGCTCTCCTTGACTCTACATCACTCATCAGGTACCGTTTCCATGGCATCAACATCTCTCTCTATTCAGACCTTAGGGTTTTGTAAGGTAAATCTCAGAGTTAATGGAAAGGATTATCAAGATGTACATTTAGCTATTCTGCCACAACTGTGCTCTGATGTTATCCTTGGTCAGGACTTTCAGAAGCTGCATGGTAGTGTCACCTTAACATATGGAGGTGAACTGCCTCCTCTTGTTGTCTGTGGACTTAGCACTTTAAGGGTAGACCCACCAAAGCTGTTTGCAAATCTTACCGCGGATTGCCATCCTATATCAGCTAAGTCACGCCGCTATTCTTATGAGGATCGGATGTTCATTGAGAAAGAAACTCAGAGGCTGCTGAAGGAGGGTATTATAGAACCGAGTGATTCCCCTTGGCGTGCACAGGTTGTTGTTGTTAAAGATGGTTATAGGAAACGGAGACTGGCTATCGATTACTCTGAGACAATCAACAAATTTACACTTCTTGATGGGTACCCTCTACCTCGAATTGACGATACAGTAAACAAAATTGCTCAGTACTACGTGTTTAGCACAATTGATCTGCAGAGTGCCTATCATCAAGTCCCTATAAGGAATGAAGATAAACCATACACAGCGTTTCAGGCTAGTGATGGCCTGTATCAGTTTACCAGAGTCCCTTTTGGAGTCACCAATGGGGTAGCCTGCTTCCAACGAATTATGGATTCACTCATTCAGGAAGAGCAACTCATGGGAACTTACGCGTATTTAGATAATGTTACCATTTGTGGCAAGACCCAGGAGGAACATGATGCAAACCTTGATAAGTTTTTGGAAGCCGCCAAGAAGAAAAATATCAGTTACAATGAGGAAAAGTGCACTTTTTCAACTAAAAGGCTTAGCATCCTTGGTTATGTAGTGGAAGGAGGTTCAATATTCCCAGACCCTGAACGACTACGACCTCTACGGGAACTTCCAATGCCTCAAGACAAAAAGTCACTCCGAAGAACTCTTGGTCTCTTTGCTTATTACTCACAATGGATCTACAACTATTCAAGTAAAGTCCGCCCATTGAGTGCTACCACATTTCCTGTGACAAAGGAAGCAGAAGCCGCTTTCCATACTCTCAAACAGGACATTGAAAACTCAGTAGTTCAAGCCATTGATGAGTCCCTACCATTCGAAGTGGAAACGGATGCATCTGACATTGCCATTGCTGCAGTCTTATCTCAGGCAGGACGACCAGTAGCCTTCTTTTCGAGAACTTTTCAAGGATCAGAGAAATGTTATGCTGCTGTAGAAAAGGAAGCCCAGGCCATCATAGAAGCAGTTCGCCACTGGAGGCATTATTTAACTGGTAGACATTTCACCATAAGGACTGACCAACGGTCCGTGATGTATATGTTCGACAAGAGGCACAAAAGTAGGATAAAGAATGACAAGATATTACGCTGGAGGATGGAACTATCGTGTTATGACTTTGATATTCTGTACCGACCGGGTCAAGAGAACATCTCACCTGATGCATTCTCTAGGTCCCACTGTGGAGCAGCATGTCATGATTTGCAATCACTCTCAGCTCTCCACAAGGCTTTGTGTCACCCAGGAGTTACACGCCTGTACCATTTTGTCAAATCAAAGAACATGCCCTACTCAGTGGAAGATGTGCGACAAGTGATCAGAGCATGCAGAGTATGTGCAGAGTGCAAGCCAAACTTTCATCAGCCAGAGAAGACTCATCTCATAAAATCCACCCAGCCTTTCGAAAGATTGAATATAGATTTCAAAGGACCTCTACCAAGCACAAATCAGAATAGGTATTTCCTTAACATAGTAGATGAATATTCAAGATTTCCCTTTGTATTCCCCTGTGCAAATATGGCTGCTTCAACTGTTATTAGTTGTCTTTCACAGTTGTTCTCTATTTTTGGTATGCCAGCTTATATCCATTCAGACAGGGGATCCTCGTTCATGAGTAACGAACTTCAGGAGTTTTTGGCTAGCAAAGGTATTGCCTGCAGCAGAACAACAAGCTACAACCCTCAAGGCAATGGTCAAGTGGAGCGGTTCAATGGTACTATATGGAAGGCAGTTACAATGACATTAAAGTCGCGCAATCTACCTGTTCAACACTGGCAAACTGTCCTACCTGATGCTCTTCACTCTATTAGATCACTGCTGTGCACAGCTACTAATGCAACCCCTCATGAAAGACTCCTCAACTATTCACATCGTTCCTCTACGGGAGCCTCCGTGCCCACTTGGTTATGTCATCCTGGACCCGTTCTCCTGAAGAGTCACCGTAGGATGAACAAGACGGATCCTTTAGTGGAAGAGGTAGAGCTCCTGCAAGCTAATCCACATTACGCCCACATTCGCTACCAAAATGGTGAAGAGACTACAGTATCTACAAGACATTTAGCCCCAGTTGAAATCCCTATTAGTGTGGAATCTCAAGATACACCAATAGATGTGAAAGATGCTTCGTTTTCTCCTGGAAAGCCCCTTGAGACTACCCCTATGGAAATAGAGGATTCTGCTCCAGCAGTTAATCAAACCCCGCTGGAAAATATCGAACCTGGTGAAGAGGCTCAAGGGCTACGAAGGTCGGGACGTGTACGTCGCCCACCTAACAGTTTGGGAGATTACTGTCTCTGATATTTTAGAAGGGGGAGATTGTAGTGATACTGGTCCTGTGGGGAGCAGCAGCAGGATAATACTGCACCACCTCTAGGGGCCCTTAACAACAACAACAGTTTGGCGTGCGTCATGGGCACCAACATATGGTGTGTGATTCTCTCCTACTTTATCCATTTATCACCGATGCAGATTACATGGTGAGTTTAAATATGTGGCCTGTAGTTATAACTTTTCTCTTGACATATGCAAGACATCACCATCCCTGTAGAAGCCATTATTAGATGTACTAGTCATTATATTTTGTTGTTGCAGAAGTACTATGAAGATTCTATGTTCAATAAAGCCTAGAGATAAGGCCTGTGTTTCTATCACAACAATACCCTCAAGATGCTATTTGTTTTTGTACCTGTCTTCCATTTATATTGTTTTTGTACCTGTCTTCCATTTATATTCTTTGGACATACTTTCTCACCCTTTCAAGAGGGCGCGAAGTCACCTTGTTTTCCATTGTGCGTTTGCAGTATTTAAATAATTGTGCAAATATTGATAGCCTTGCTGATGGGTTACATATAAATTGCCATATTATTCCAGATGGATAACCTAGAGAACTCCGTGAAGGGATGTGTTCGCCCATCATTGTTTGAGCAAATGACGATGGAATTGATGGAGGTAATTGTTGATTTGTCTATTTACATATTATTCCAAATATCACAAATTGCAGTAGATGTAGCACAAGAGATGATGTTTGACACTTCCAGTCTTAATGGAGGTGGCGTTTTATGAGAGATACTGTCTACATTTAGTTTAGTTAGCCCTTATACTGCATATTACAGATGTTAGGTTAGAATACACCTTATTGGCTCTATCAGGAATGATGCAGCAAGCAAAAAGATAGCATGGTTGGAAATTACACACAAATAGGCCTCAGGGATATCAATAAGCATTTCTTTGCTCTAGTGGTAAAGAGTGGAATGAGATGAGCAATTGTACAGTGACACCAAACTCCATAAAGAGTTCAAAATTTGATGAGAGATTAATAACATCAGTTAAACAAATAACCTGCACCATAAATTTATCCAACTTAAATCCATTATTTCTGGTTGTTACCCGATTCGACACCCTCAGTACTTTATTAATATCTCCTTTGTTTATGCCCGTCATCCACTTGTACACTTTAGTGATATCTCCCCTCATTTTACGTCTCTCCAGAGAGGAGATTTAAGGCTTTAAGTCTGTCTTCATACGGGAGATTCCTTACACAGTAAATCATTTTAGTCATTATTCTCTGTATGTTCTCCAATGAGTATCCATCCTGTAGTAAGGAGACCAAAACTGATCAGCATAATCTAAACGAGGCCTCACTAGTGATGTATAGAGCTGTAAAATAACTTTGGACTTCTGTTACAAACACTTCTTGAGATAAATACAAGTAATCTGTTAGCCTTATTGCGCACACTTAGGCACTGCTGTCTTTGCTTTAGATTTCTGCTTACCATGACTCCCAAGTCTTTTGCACATTCTGTATGATCAAAACTCTACTTCACCGAGTTTATAGCTTAGAGGGTTATTTTCATTACCAAGGATTAGTACCCTACACTTGTCCACACTGAACTTCATCTGCCATTTTTCAGACCAAGACATTAATTTGTCCAAATCCTCCTGGAGTTCATTGCTGTCCTCAGAATGAATCATATGGCCTATCTTTGTATCAGCAAATTTGCTCGTGTCACTGATAATCCATTCATGAAGGTCATTAATGTAAATTATGAACAAGAGGGCATAAAACTGCTCCTTGTGGAATGCCACTAGTGACTAATTCCCCTTCAAATTTGACCCCATTAATCGAAACTCTGCTTTCTATTGATAAGCCATGCCTCTATGCATGCTAGAACTTTACCTCCTATACCATGAGCTGCTACTTTTTTTAAGTCTTGTGAGGTACTCTCTCGAAGGCTTTACTAAAATCCAAATAAACAATATCGTATTCTTTATCACTGTCTACTGCCTCAAATGTTCTATTGAAGAAAGTCGGTAAATTTGTCAGGCAGGAACGACCTCTCGTGAACCCATGCTGAGATTCATTTATCAAGTTATGCTCTTCAAGGTGATTTCTAATGTCAGCTATGATTGATTCTAGTAACGTGCCCACTATAGATGTCAGGCTTATTGGATGGTAATTTGCAGAAATGGACTTATCCCCTGCTTTGAATATAGGAACCACATTAGCCAGCTTCCACAAGTCTGGCACAACACCAGTAAGGATGGATGCATTAAACACACTCGTTAATGGCTGACCAAGTTCCATCTTGCATTCCTTAAGTAACCTGGAAAATATCTCGTCGGTCCCTGGGGACGTATTTTGCTTGTTTGTCTATCTGTTTGATAACCATGTCCCTTGTGACAGTAATATTAGTCAATTTGAATTCGTCAGGAACTGAATAATTGTTAATTTCTGGAATCTCATTTCAGTCTTCCTGTGTAAAAACTGACAAAAAAATGGTCATTAAATATGTAACACATTTCCAGTTCGTTATCAGTCAGCTGTCCATTCCCAATATTCAGAGGTCCTACTTTTTCCTTCACCTTCGTCCTATACACTTGAAAGAACCCCTTCAGATTGGTCTTTGATTCATTAGCAACTCTAATCCCCCTTTTTTACATATTGGTCAGTAAGGTTAACCTCTCCTCTTATGATGCGTTATAAATACCCCTTTTCTCTCTTAGATGCTTTAGCCTCCTGTTAACCCATTTGGGATCGTTATTATTAGACTTGATTTCTCTGGGGAATGTATATACTCTGAGCACGGTGTACATTATTAAGAAAGAACTCTCAAATGGAGATCCCTTCCTAATCATAAGTATGATCATCATCAATAGAATCATTAGCTAGATAACTCCCGATCGAGATTTGACAGGTGTTCCCTAAGCCCATTATAATCGGCAGAACGAAAACCAGGGATTTTTTACCGTATTATCATTATTCTTGTATTACCAGTTAATGCTAAATGATGGATTTGTGATCACTTGTGCCAAGCTCTTCAGTGATCTCCAGATTATTTAAGAGTTTCCTTATTTGTCAAAATTAGGTCTAGCAAATTACACACTGCTTCAGAAAAGTCCTGAACTGTTTCCATAGTCAGTGGACTCCAGATTACCGGTCAAAGAATTCCAGTCGATTTGACTAAAGTTAAAATCCGCTACTATCACTACATTGTCTAGAAGCCCTAACAATTTCGCCCCGAAGAAGTCTCCCTCTATCGTGATCCAAGCCTGGAGGTCGGTATATTACACCTAGAATTAGTTTTTCTTTACCTTCTACAAACTCTACCCAAACAAACTGTTACTGTTCCATCTATTTTTACACCTGGTTTTTATGCAACAGTTAATATTTTCTTGAACATATAATGCAACTCCTCCCCCCCCCCTTCCCATTACATCTATCCACATTAAACAACTTAAACCCTTGAATATTACACTCAGCAATCATATCCCGATTCTTTAAATCATACCACGTTTCAGTTAATGCAATGACATCAAAGTTCCCAGCACATGCTACCAAATGTAGTTCATTAATCTAATTTCTTGCTCGTCGAATGTTAGCATAAAATACCATCATATGGGTTTTCTTTTGCAAATTTTTCTTATTCATCTTTGTTTTTATGCAATTTCTGAAATTATCATTACCCAGAGTTACACCATGACAGTTACTATTAAGATTCTTAATATCAGAGCATAAGTCAATATATCCATACTCATTATTTATCATTTCTAAACCCATACCTCTAACTAATCCTAGTTTAAAGTCCTAACAACCCCCTCAACTGAGCTAGCAAGAAAACCCACACCTGCACTGGATAAGTGAACCCCATCCCTGGCATAGTTCTCAGTTGTCAATGAATGGTACTGCATTATCCTTAGTATTTATCCAGCCAACAATACCAATTGCTCTAGACAACCATTCATTTCCAACACCCCTTCTTGGCAAAATGCCACATGTAACAGGGTGCCCCCCCCCCTTCTTCCTAATGTCTATTGCTGTCCTGAACTTTCTAAATCCTCACTTCTACGGAGTCAGAGTGCACATGCTGTGGATTCCATCTCACATTGGTCTTCAGATGCATGATAGAACTGATAAATTGGCTAAGCTGTATGCTTTCAAAGAGGGAGTAGATTACAATCTTGGCTTGTCAGGTAGTAGTTTGAGAACAATAATACGAAAAGAACTTCAGCTGAATTTTATGGACTTAAGGCTCAGGGAGATTGACACCAGTGAGTCCATCTATCATCATTCTATCATGCAGGAGGAGCCACATGTCTATGGTGCATCCAACAAAATAAGCAGACTCTTGGATGTCACTACCGCCCGGCTCCGGCTGGGTTACAAGTATCTTTGGCAGGTTAAATCACCACCACCAGATGTAGACCAAACGAAATGTAAACTTTGCCAGATGGATTATTGTCACACCTTGCGTCATTATGTACTGGAGTGTGATAAAATTAATGAATTTAGAAACAACTCACTCAGAAGTGTTCAAGAAATGGCTAAGTATTTTATCCACAGTGGTATATTACAGACCATTCTGGAGAAATACCCTGACTTTGCTAGCTGTAAATAAAGCATTACCACATATGTGCATGTGTGTGTGTGTGTGTGTGTGTGTGTGTGTGTGTGTGTGTGTGTGTGTGTGTCTCAGTAGTAGTAACCAGTTACCAGTAACCAGTGTACCGTTGACTCAACGACCAACCGTCTCTGCCTGAGTCACTGTGAACTCATATTGCGCTGACCTGGCATTATTCAAAGACCCCTGGGTACTGTGGGCGGCCAGTCAGTCAGTTGATGAGAGTGAGCGAGGAGACAAGGTAACGGCTGTCAGGGCTCTCTCCACATATCTGTAATTATACGTACTACCAGCCTACGTGAGTATTTCTATACCTAATTCCACGTGTCGAACTCCCACATGATAAATGGTGGCACCGGTGTGGAGCGTGGATTTAGTTTTTACGGGTAATTCAGGACGTTAGAAGATTGTTTGTGAGTAGCCGGCAGGGTCAAAGGTGAACTGTCTCACCCACCAGCTACTCCCCTCACCACCTCCAGCCTGCAAGCCTGTTGCAGCCGTTCCAAGCTTCCTGGCTTAGTTCGTGTGCTAATTGCTTCAATCTCTGAGGGGTTGACCCGGATTTTGCAATTAAGCCAGTCAGTAAGCCAGACTGTGGAAGTGAACGCCAGTCAGCCTATCATCCAGCCTGTCTCCTGTCATCCAACTGCTCCTCCGTGCTTTGTGCATCGTTACACGTCTTCCAGTCAGCCATTCTCGTGGGGTAAGCCAGTCAGCCAACCCAGCTTCTAACCCAGCTGAGAGAGAGAAGTAAGCCACGCAGTAAGAAGTAAGCCAAGTTCCTCTGAAGTATTGTCTATATCGCTTTGTGCTCCCTGTTGGATGCTAAGAGTGGTTTTCACCATTCCTGTGGCATAGAGTGGCTTATCAAGCCACCTTCGTGGGTAGTGGAGTGCGCGCCAGTGCGTCCGCCAGAGAGTCTTCTCCCCCACCGCTCTCCCTCCACACACACACCCACCATCAATCACCACCACCAGCCACCCACCTCATCTACCTGTGGTTGTTTGTACCCTTGTACCGGGTCCTAATACTGTTTTGGCTCACATAATTGGTAAATACCTTTGTAACTTGTCATGATTGTGACTAGACCTACCTGGAGTTCATTACCTTTGTAAATTGTGAGTTCATTACCTTTGTAAATTGTGAATTCATTACCTCTGTAACTTGCTCAGCTATCAAAACTTTGAGGCCCAGTCCCTGGACCAATTATGTACCTCTGTAATCTTTTGACTACCGCCCACAGGATGGGTATGGGGTGCATAATAAACATATTAAACTAACTAACTAACTTCTACGCTTGCCTACATCATTGCCTCCAGCACTGAGGCAAATAATAGGATTGATCCCATTACCGTTCATGATGTTGTCAAGACAGCTATGTCCTCCATCCCAGCCCCAGGAAAGCAAACCCCCTCTCCTACTCCTGTCCTTCAAGCAGAAGGCCCTATCCATGTATCTAACCTGGCTATCCCCAACAGCAATATTCTTACCTTCCTTGGTGTCGTTCGTTGTGACGTTCCCAGTAGTAGACTCACATTCGTCGGGTAGCATGGAGAATGCATTAGATGTTTCCACAAAAGTTTCCACAGCAGTCTTCTTCATTGTTTCTGTCTTAACATTCTTCTTGATCGTCAACTTCATTCCATGCTGTCCAGCCACTGTCCAGGTTTCCTTCTTGACCTGAGGGCTCAAAACAGGACTACTCCGAATCCTCTCGTTTTCCTCAGTCAGTCGCCGTATCTCCAACTTCGCTACCCTCAATTCTTCCTTAAGCTGCTGGTAAAGTTGCTTGATGGAGGGCATCTTGGTTCAGTCCAAGGAGAGCACACAAACGTCCTCGCTGAGCTAAGTACACGTCACATAAGAACATAACATAAGAGAGGAGGAACACTGCAGCAGGCCTGTTGGCCCATACTAGGCAGGTCCTTTACAATCCATCCCGTTAAATTAGACACATGGGCAACTCTTGGGTATCTTTGAGGAAACATTTCGCCACACAGTGGCTTCATCAGTCCATACAAAGGAAAAACTATAACAGGAGAAGAATGAGGTAATCAGTCCCTCAACCTTGAGTCCATCAATCTTGAATAGAATACGGCATATGAGCGGAGAAGCAGCTTATAAACAGTAGACAGGAGAGGTGCAGCAATCGTAGATGGTGTCACATTTGTCCAATGTGGAAGTAGGTCGTGCCCAAGGGTTAGGCAAGCGAAGAATTCCCAAGTATTTAGATTCCAAGAAGTTGCAGTGTCTGACAGGATTGTAGATGAATGGTTCAGAGAACAGACACGTTAAATAAGACACATAGGCAACACTTGAGTATCTTTATTGAGGAAACGTTTCGCCACACAGTGGCTTCGTCAGTCCATACAAAGGAGAAACTTGAAACTGATCACATCGACTCACTCAAGATTAAGGGACTGATAACCTCATTCTCCTCCTGTTCAGTCTGTCTCTGTCTGTCTCTGTCTGTCTGTCTGTCTGTCTCTGTCTGTCTCTGTCTCTCTCTCTCTGTCTCTGTCTGTCTGTCTCTTACTGTCTGTCTCTCTCTCTGTCTCTGTCTCTCTCACTGTGTCTCTCACTGTGTCTCTCACTGTGTCTCTCACTGTGTGTGTCTCACTGTGTGTCTCACTGTGTGTGTCTCACTGTGTGTGTCTCACTGTGTGTCTCACTGTGTGTGTCTCACTGTGTCTCACTGTGTCTCACTGTGTGTGTCTCACTGTGTGTGTCTCACTGTGTGTGTCTCACTGTGTGTGTCTCACTGTGTCTCAGTGTGTGTCTCAGTGTGTGTGTGTCTCTCTCTCTCGCTGTGTGTGTCTCTCTCTCTCGCTGTGTGTGTGTGTCTCTCTCGCTGTGCATGTGTGTGTCTCTCTCGCTGTGTGTGTGTGTCTCTCTCTCGCTGTGTGTGTGTGTCTCTCTCGCTGTGTGTGTGTGTGTCTCTCTCGCTGTGTGTGTGTGTCTCTCTCGCTGTGTGTGTGTGTCTCTCTCGCTGTGTGTGTGTGTCTCTCTCGCTGTGTGTGTGTGTCTCTCTCGCTGTGTGTGTGTCTCTCTCTCGTTGTGTGTGTGTCTCTCTCTCGCTGTGTGTGTGTCTCTCTCGCTGTGTGTGTGTGTGTCTCTCTCTCGCTGTGTGTGTGTTTCTCTCTCTCGCTGTGTGTGTGTCTCTCTCTCGCTGTGTGTGTGTTTCTCTCTCTCGCTGTGTGTGTGTGTCTCTCTCTCGCTGTGTGTGTGTGTCTCTCTCTCGCTGTGTGTGTGTCTCTCTCTGGCTGTGTGTGTGTGTGTCTCTCTCTCTCTATTTCTCTCACTCTCTGGCTGTGTGTGTCTCTCTCTCTCTATTTCTCTCACTCTCTGGCTGTGTGTGTCTCTCTCTCTCTATTTCTCTCACTCTCTGGCTGTGTGTGTCTCTCTCTCTGGCTGTGTGTGTCTCTCTCTCTATTTCTCTCACTCTCTGGCTGTGTGTGTGTCTCTCTCTCTATTTCTCTCACTCTCTGGCTGTGTGTGTGTCTCTCTCTCTATTTCTCTCACTCTCTGGCTGTGTGTGTGTGTCTCTCTCTATTTCTCTCACTCTCTGGCTGTGTGTGTGTCTCTCTCTCTCGCTGTGTGTGTGTCTCTCTCTCTCGCTGTGTGTGTGTCTCTCTCTCTCGCTGTGTGTGTCTCTCTCTCTCGCTGTGTGTGTCTCTCTCTCTCGCTGTGTGTGTGTGTCTCTCTCTCGCTGTGTGTGTGTCTCTCTCTCTCGCTGTGTGTCTCTCTCTCGCTGTGTGTCTCTCTGGCTGTGTGTGTGTCTCTCTCTCTATTTCTCTCACTCTCTGGCTGTGTGTGTCTCTCTCTCTATTTCTCTCACTCTCTGGCTGTGTGTGTGTCTCTCTCTATTTCTCTCACTCTCTGGCTGTGTGTGTGTCTCTCTCTCTATTTCTCTCACTCTCTGGCTGTGTGTGTCTCTCTCTCGCTGTGTGTCTCTCTCTCTCGCTGTGTGTGTCTCTCTCTCGCTGTCTCTCTCTCGCTGTGTCTCTCGCCGTGTGTCTCTCGCTGTGTGTGTCTCTCGCTGTGTGTCTCTCGCTGTGTGTGTGTCTCGCTGTGTGTGTGTCTCGCTGTGTGTGTCTCTCGCTGTGTCTCTCTCTCGCTGTGTGTGTGTCTCGCTGTGTGTGTCTCTCGCTGTGTGTCTCTCTCTCTCTCGCTGTGTCTCTCTCTCTCGCTGTCTCTCTCTCTCGCTGTCTCTCTCTCTCGCTGTGTGTGTCTCTCTCTCTCGCTGTGTGTCTCTCTCTCTCTCGCTGTGTCTCTCTCTTGCTGTGTCTCTCTCTCTCGCTGTGTGTGTGTGTGTGTGTGTGTGTCTCTCTCTCTCTCACCGTGTGTCACTCTCACTCTCTCACTGTCTCTCACTGTGTCTGTCTGTCTCACTCGCGCGCGCGTGCAAAATCTGCAGGAGATAAAAAAAAAAAGTAGCAGCCTCCTGTGTAAAACGTCAACATTGGTGCGCATACTTGTTAAATTGTTCTTCCTTGCACTCATCATCGCAATTGTTCTCTACATTTATCAGTTAATTTCATATGTACATTGCTGATACTCTAAACTATTGATTTTGGTTTACCAACAACTGTTCTTTTCATTATTTCACATTTATAATTGTTCATTGCTGCTATTAACCCATTGACTGTTTTGGTCGCATATGTCTTCCGTAATGTATATACTTAAAAATTCTAACGGCTTCAAATCAAGCAGGAAAAGCTGGTAGGCTCACAACGATCCAGATACCCTAAAGTCATGCATCTCCAACTTAGTTATTGAAAATATGAATCTTCGAGAGACGCTAACAAAACAAGACACCAGGATGACACAACTCGAAAACAAAATCCACAGTCTTGAACAAAAGTTATCAACACCAGGAATGACTAACTGTGACAAGACCATCCAAACAGTCATAGATAGCCATACCCAACAAATAATATCTCTTAATACAAAGGTTGAAGAAGCAGTAAAAGAATGGAAGAACAACTTAGATAACCAGTTCAGTGACTACTTTGCTCTCCAAGAAGATAAAACTGAACAAGATAAACTATCGGATGCAGTAATAGTTAACAGTCCACTTTTTCCCAGTGATATGAACCAAACAAACAGTAAAGAAATTACTCTGCAGATCATAAAGGACCAAACAAGTGTTATTGTACCAGAGTCTGAAATAAAAGAAGCCAGGTTACTAGGATCCCATGGTAGAAAAAGTGTTATGCTTAGATTCCACTCACATGACAGGAAAAAAGACTTAATTATTGCATCTATTAAAGTAAAGAAAGAGGTATACATAAACGAGTGTCTTACCAAAAAACGTCAGAACCTCCTGTATAGAGTCAGAAAACTTAAGCGAGAGAATAATGACACAATACACCAATGCTTCACACGGGATGGGAAAATTCTAGTTAGGAAAACAAATGTAGGTCAACTGTACACAATCACGAACGAGAATGATCTATCACGATTTCTCAGGGATACTAATCTTACAGAGAATAACTAAACAGTGTCCAACTTAAAAGCCTACGTAGTGTAGTGTACGTTTTGCTCCATTATTGTTCAAATTTCATTGTACAATCTCTTAGTAATTAAATAATCAACTACCTCATTTTGTGATTTTACTAGTAAGCATAAGTCACCTTATGTGATTTTCTTATTTACTATTGTTCGCTTAAACATTAGCTGAATTGATACTTTCTCTGTCCATATTACTACCTCATATTTTTTTAAATACTATCAATTGATATTACTTACTAAAATTAATAAATATAATTTTTACTAAAATTTCAATTTACTCTTAACATTTTTGACATTTAATAACCATTACTTGTCTAATTACCTTTACCTGTTTTAATACCACATTTACTATCCTAGATTACCTTGTACTGCCATATAACCTCAAGTATAACTACCAGTGCAATATTGAATGAAATAAACATTACTTTTTCACTTTTTTGTAATCATTATTACTTACTAAAATTTTATTGAACACCATATTTACTACCAGTCAATTTTACTTTTGTACATTAAACATTATTTTATACTTCCCATAACATTTTGTAGCCAAATTTTCAAGTTTTTATATTCAACCCCAACCTTTATATTATCCCTTGTACCTGTGTACCTGTCTACCCTCTTACTATCATATTATAACCAAGACATTACCATTGTTATTTTTTTACTATTATTCTTTTGGTACTTTAATTGTGAATTTTATTTTGTCAATTTAAATCTAGTTATAATCTTGATCTTGTCAACAACCTATACCAGACTAGTGCAATTGCAAGTACCATTTCAAATTGTATTTTTATATTATAAGTTTATATTATAATTCCTACCATCTGTCCATTTAACTTTGCTTACCATTACTTAATTTTAGTCCCATATATATTTTCTCCTTTATTTTAGCTTTATATAACTATCCTAGTTTATATATTCACAATTGTTAAAATAATCAAGGTGCTATTCTTAGGTGCTAAAGTAGAATAAGTTCACAATTTTGCCATTATATTCCAAAGCTCATTTATTTGATTACCACTTTATTGTTCACCACAACCTATATTAGTCCCTTTTATATTATAATTTTATACTATAATTCTAACTTTAAAAAATTACCTTTATAGTACTACCTACTATCATATTCCCAAGCTCCACTATTTGACCATCACTTTATTTGTATTAGTCCCTTAGCTCATTATTTTACATTTGTTAAATAATCCAGGTGCTATTTTTTAGCTTAAGACTATTTACTTTGTTTTATACTTAATTCAAACTATAGATTCACTACAAATCTTATGATTACAAGCATTGATCCTGATACCAACCTCTTATTTAATGACTTAAATGAATCAAACAGTTACTGTAATTACTACACTGCAGAACAATCAAAGGCACTTCTCAGTGCCAACAACAACATAACTATCTTTAACTACAATATCAGATCTTTAAGCAAGCATTACGATGACCTCATAGCATTACTAAATTCCTTACATGCCAATATGTCCATCATTACACTAACTGAAACCTGGCTAAAGCCTGATAGTACAGATGTCTATGCCATTCCTGGTTACACAGCCATACACAACTGTAGGCCAGACCAACAAGGGGGTGGCACAGCCATATACTACTCAGACCAACTAGAATGTATCACTAATACTTGCACAAGGGATGAACATGGGGAATATATAATAGCTAAATTCAAATCCAAGTACCTACAAAAACCTCTCACATTGATAAACATCTACAGAGTTCCACAGTCAAACATTAGCCAATTTAGTCAAAATCTAGGAAGTATGATAACTGATGCACGCATGAACAAAGATCACTTACTACTCTCAGGTGACTTCAATATAAATCTCCTGCAAGACCAGGACCCACACGTTACTGAATTCACAAACACTATGAATAACTGCATGTTGCTACCAACAGTAACAAAACCTACAAGAGTTACGGAGACTAGTGTTTCCCTACTTGACCACATCTGGACCAACACCATATCCCCTTTAAAATCAGGCATAATTACAGATAATACCACAGACCACTACCCTACTTTCCTCATAACAACTCTTGGTAAACTACCCCAAGACACTACTAAAGTCACCTTCAGACTTCACAATGAGGCAGCCATTAATAACTTCACAACAGCAATAGCAAACATTGATTGGCACACTGAGCTTGAAACCTATACAGATATTGACGAATGTATTAATAATTTTCTAAAAAAAACCCAATACCTCTATAACAAGCACTGCCCTAAAAAAACTAAACAGATGACAGCAAAGAGACTGAACAGTCCCTGGCTAACACCCAGCATTCTCAAATCCATAAATACAAAACACCAATATGAAAAACAGTACAGAATGGGTCACATAACCAGAGACCAAACAAAACGTTACTCGTCAATCCTAACCAGCCTGATAAGAAGGGCAAAAAAATTGTATTATGAGAACAGATTATCCAACTTACGAGGTGATATAAAAAAGACCTGGAAAACCCTATCAGAAATTCTGGGAACAAAAAAGATATCACGAAATAGCGAAATAAAATTAGCAAAATCAGATGAACCCCAACTCCCACCAACAGAAACAGCAAACAGACTCAATGATTTCTTCTCCACTATAGGACAAAACCTTGCCAATAAAATCCCAAGCTCAGATACCCCACCAAATGACTACCTCACCGGCAACTACCCGAACACACTGTTCCTAGCTCCGACTAACCCATACGAAGTCTCCCTTATTATCAACGCACTAAAAAACAAGGCAGGAGATTTAAATACCTTACCACCCTTTATATACAAAAAAGTGTCACAAGTGCTATCACCAATCATTGCAACACTCTTTAACAAATCCATTGAATCCTCCACCTTCCCTACAGTACTCAAAATAGCAAGGGTCACCCCGATCCACAAAGGAGGAGACCAAACAGAGTTGAATAACTATAGGCCAATATCCAACTTACACCCTCTCTCAAAAATCTTCGAAAAATTAATTCATAAACGAATCTACTCCTACCTTATCTCCCAAAACATACTCAACCCCTGCCAATTTGGATTCAGGCCTAATAAAAATACTAATGATGCTATTATACACATGCTAGAACATATATACACTGCAATAGAGAAAAAAGAAGTCCCACTGGGGATCTTCATTGACTTACGTAAAGCTTTTGATACAGTTGACCATGACTTGCTCCACGTAAAATTGTCACACTATGGTATAAGAGGGCACTCCCTCAACTACCTCAAGTCATACCTCAGCAACAGAAGCCAATATGTGTACGCAAATGGGGCAAACTCTTCTGCGCAACCAATTACAGTTGGTGTCCCACAGGGAAGTGTCCTTGGCCCTCTTCTCTTTCTCCTATACATAAATGACCTTCCAAATGCTTCGCAATTACTCAAACCCACACTATTTGCAGATGACACTACATACGTCTTCTCTCACCCGAGCCCAGTCACGCTAGCCAATACTGTAAATACCGAATTACAGAAAATATCTACCTGGATGAGGACTAACAAACTTACACTAAACATTGACAAAACCTACTTCATTCAGTTTGGTAACAGAGCTACAGATGTCCCTCTTAACATAATGATAAACGGATCACCTATCACAAAACTAACAGAGGGAAAATTCTTAGGAATCCACCTTGATAATAGACTCAAATTTCATACACATATACAACAAATTTCTAAGAAAATTTCCAAGACTGTAGGCATACTATCGAAGATACGGTACTATGTTCCACAGTCAGCCCTCCTGGCCCTATATCACTCTCTTATTTACCCCTATCTCACCTATGGAATTTGTGCATGGGGCTCAACAACAATTAACCATCTCAGACCACTAATTACTCAACAAAAGGCTGCAGTTAGAATGGTAACAAATTCTCACTACAGGCAGCACACTCCACCAATATTCAATACAATAAACCTACTCACCATACAAAACATCCATACTTATTACTGCACCTATTACATACATAGAACACTTAACTCTGATATTAACCCTCCCCTCAAACATCTCCTTGCCAACCTCAACAGAACACATGACCATAACACAAGGCACAGATCACTCTTTGATGTTCCTCGTGTCCATCTCACACTATGCAAAAACTCAATGCACATAAAAGGCCCTAAAATCTGGAATTCATTACCTGTAAATATAAAAGAAACACTACCTGTTTATAAATTCAAGTCTCTTCTCAAAGATCACTTACTCACCCAAAACCAAATAAATACTGAATAACTGAACCTTATAAATTGTATATCTTAAATGTTTCTCACAATTATATCACATAAATGTTAAACCTAAAACCGAATCTAACTATTATTTTTTAAATACACTACCTAACAGAATCACTACCTAACTGAATGCAACCATATGACCTGTCTTTGTAATACTCACTTGTGCTTTATAGTAATCTGTTTACATTAATGTTTTATCACTGATTTCATCATTGCTTAGTTAATCTTAAGTTAATTTTAAGCCAGCCCGTAATGCTATGCATAGTATAAGTGGCTTTGGCATGCTGCTCTTATCTGTATTTTTTTGTACCTCTGTATGTGTGCTCAAATTGGAAATAAATAAATAAATAAATAAATGGGTCTGTGTGGGCAGTGTGCACCATATATAAAAAATCCTGCAGTACTGCCGACTTTGTGGTGTATTTTCGTATAGTATTAATGGTTGTATTCTAATTTTCTTGGTCTCATTTGATAGAATGGAAAACATATTATAGAAATAGGTGATTTTTGATTGGTTTTACTATGAAAAGAACCTTTGAAATGGAGCTCAAAGTAAGGGAAATGTTTGATTTTTGCCGATGTTCAAAAGTAAACAAATGTCATTGTCCAGTAAATGTCCAACTAGTCATTCTAATATGCAGTCATGAATGGGTTGACATTATGCAATTATTACAGTATTGCAGTAGTCTGCCTAACAGTAAATCTTCTATTTTTTGTTTGAATAAAAATTCAAAATAGAAAGTAAGAGTAATATCAGAGGGGCCTGGAGTCTCCCTTCAAAGCTGTGGAGCACTTAGCCCGTCAAGCTTCAAGGCAGCCGTAGGTGAAGAAGCAGCCGTAGGTGAAGAAGCAGCCGTAGGTGAAGCAGCCGTAGGTGAAGAAGCAGCCGTAGGTGAAGAAGCAGCCGTAGGTGAAGAAGCAGCCGTAGGTGAAGAAGCAGCCGTAGGTGAAGAAGCAGCAATAATTCCACCTGTGGAAAAGACAGCTGAATCAGCTGACCCTTCAAGAGAGGAAGGTTTTCCTCCTGCTACCAAGTGAACTTGTAAATAAATGCATACCTGCTGTAGTCTAGGTCCCAATTATACAATAATGTATCTGTAGTGTTTGTCCAAGCTAATCCTTCCATGCCTGCTGTTAATATTGCAGGAATAAATTATAACTTTCTCTTCTTTTTTTTATCTCTCTCTCTCTCTCTCTCTCTCTCTCTCTCTCTCTCTCTCTCTCTCTCTCTCTCTCTCTCTCTCTCTCTCTCTCTCTCTTTTGCATTTATTGCCTTTGAATTTTATATCTTGGGACTTATACTGACTACTACTGCCCTCTTCCTCACTTAACACCAGCCAGTGGTCTTACAAGTTTCTCAGTAATATTATATATATAATGTAAAACTGTGTCTATATCACTGTAAATATTTCGTGTCACTAATGATTAATTTCAATTTATTGCCTTACTGTTACTGTATGATAACTCCCATTAAATTAGGCAACATTCAAATTAAATACTGGAATGTGTGAATGCTATAAATCAGTCTTGCACATTAATACACTAAACTATAATATTGCTTTCTTCAGTTTTTAGGCCCTAGAATTGTATAAAATGCTAGTATTGTAAATTTTTATTTTTTTAGTAACTGATTAAACGATTTTGTACTCGATATAAAATGTCTTGAATATATATTAAAAATTATTCTAAGTACTTTCATAAAAAAAAACTGGGGGTAACCTTACATAATTAGTTATTTTTTAAAATGCTGGCTGTCTCCTACCGAGGCAGTGGATGTGGGAATTGTCTGTGAAGTATTTACCATATTCTTGTGAACTTTTACCACTAGTAATCAGAAGTGTCGGATATGTAAAGCGAGAGATTTTCATTCAACAAATGTGTAGCATTAATACTAAAACATGTACAACCATTTTCTATTATCAGTAGATGGATGTGTTGTTGATCAGATAGTGAGTATATGCATTTTTCCACATCTTGAAATTATACCCCTACCATATTGAATTGGTTTTAAGTAAATTATAAAGCACAAAGAGTACTTGGTTTGATAGATTAGATTTTGCCACCGAAGTGGCTAGTTTATTGTGCACTCCATATCCATCCTGTGGACGGTAGCGCGAGAGCATATGGATACACAAAAGGCCTAGGAACTAGGCCCCAAAGTGTTAACAGGAATACATATGGATTTATATCTACATATCTATAGTTCACTTATTTGTTGCAAGCAAATTTAGGAAATTTGCTTAGTATATCTGGTATCTTATTTTCATTAATAAGATATCTTGACATGTCACATAGGTTATTATACTGTCTGTCTCTGTATTCCTCAATAAGTGGACAATTAAGCACAGTGTTCAAGAGAGTGACCATATGCCTGATCACATAATTTACATTTAGTTTGATCATCATCTGTGTCTCCCAAACTGCCAGAAGTACTACTTGTAACCAAGCCTAAGCCTGGCCACTACAACATCAGTCAGTCTGTTCACATTGCAAGTTGCTCCATAAACATACTTATCTACGTTCATGTTATCATAGTGGGTTATAGATCTACTCAGGCTTCTAACTGCATTCCTATAACAATCATTTTCATTATTTCTCTCCTAATATTATTCCTAATGCTAGACAGTTATACCAAAGTTATATTCTACATTCTCCTTCTGGGTACTCTTCTTGGCTAACATATCAACTTTATCATGAAGGAGTAATCCAATGTGTGATGGGATCCATAGCAATTGTACATTAATTCCTTTGTCCCTAATTTTTGAGTATCTATACCTGGCTTCTCCAATGAGCATGTTGTTGGAGTCATTATATGAGTCAAGAGCCTTCAATGATGACATAGAATCAGTAATGGTTTGCTTTGTAGCTGACTAAATTAAGCTTTATCTTCATTTAGTGTGACCCAGTTGTTTTTCCCTCTATCCAGTGTACAAGATACTCAAACCATAACATAATGGCCACAATCATTCTATATCTTTGCTTGTGAGGATTTTCTTTCTTCCAGCTTATAGAATTACTCTTGCCCTTGCCTTTATTATCACTAAGAAATAAAAAATTTATTTCCTTAAATTGCATTGTTTGATTTTACATCCAGGTTAGTGTACAACTTTCTTTCCTCTGGATAAATCAGTTTGGATAAGTATTTAAAAGTCCAAAGGTAAACAATATATCATTATTACTAGTAGTATTCTAACTTTTGTTTTATGTTTTGGGAGAAATGTTAGTTATTAAGCTTATTTTATTTATTTTATTAGTTATTAAATCGCAGGAAAAAAGTTTTCATGGTTATTTTAATACTGCCCTGTTGTAGATAGGAAATCTTTAAGTGCATTGTGACCCTTGTAGGTTTAGTGCCTTCTTTTATTATTGAAGTGCATTGTAAGAGTCATAATCATTTACTGACCACTAAATTAATGTTGTTTTGTTTAATGGATTATAATAAATTATCTGTCTATACAATGTTTTAATTTCGAACCTTCAAGGGGGGCTCCTTGGCGTGGTGAAGAGGCTCTTGGTCTGAGGAATTAGACCTGTCAGTCTCCTTCCTCAGACCGAACCTAATTACCCCCCAATAACCCCTTCCCTCTCCTATCCTCCCCTTGTTCCTTTCCTCCTCCCCACCCCTCCCTTTTGCCCTTCCTTTTTGGCCTTTGGGGTTTTTTCCCACAGGCACGCTAGTTCCTAGGTAGGGGAAAGGGTACTGGGGTCCATCCCATTCCGTTGAGGTTCTTGGCGGTGGCGTAGTTTCCCGTGGAATCTGGATTGCCTGGGGATGTCCCGATCCCTCTCCAGTATCCCGGAGGGTGGCTTTGGGTGTCTCTCGGGCGACGGATGTATCTCTGGAAGCCACCTTTCGGATTCTGGGGGTGGTGGCCGAAGGAGGTATGCTTTGTGGCGTATATCCGGCCGCCCTCTTTAGTCCACCGAGGTAGCTCGGCAGATGTGAGGTTGCTGGTTTACTGGCATGATGGGTAGGGTATGGCACAGGTTCCATGCTGCATCTACACTACTTTCGTCTGTATAGTCCTTGTGGCTTAGCACTTCTTTTTGATTATAATAATAATACACTACTTTCGGTGCTGAGGTCCTCTTGGGCGTGGAGGGAGATTTCTGGCCCTTTCATTCCTCTTAGGAACTATCCCTCCCCAGTCCCCCCCCCTTTTTTTTCTTTTTATTTTATTTTTTTTTTTTTTAAAAACAGAGACTTAACCTAACCATGGAAGCCCTAGTCCATGAACCTGCTACCCCCGGGCCCCTTCTTTATACCGTACCCCGTTCTGACCCTGCCTCGTCTTTGGACCACTCTTTGGACACTCCTAATGCCTCTGTACCTCTTGCCAGTGCTGTTTCCTCACCTGCTTCAGGTACTGAGGTCTCGACCGACTCCTTCGATTTATCTGACCTCCGCTCTCCTTTGACTATGCTTCCGGCCTCTTCAAGGGGGGCTCCTTGGCGTGGTGAAGAGGCTCTTGGTCTGAGGAATTAGACCTGTCGGTCTCCTTCCTCAGACCGAACCTAATTATCCCCCAATCCCCCCTTCCCTATCCCATCCTCCCCAATAATACTGTACTGGAGGGGTTCAAGGAGGCCAGAGTTACTCCTATCTTAAAGAACAATAGTAGGTCTGATGTCAGCAACTATAGGCCTGTTACTATACTCGGTATAATATCCAAAATTCTAGAGAGGGCGGTGTACTCTCAAGTAGTTAAGTACCTTAATGACAACATTATTCTCCATAGCTATCAATCGGGCTTTAGAAGATCTTACCCAACCGACACCTCCCTAATTAATCTGATGGACCTGAGAACTGAAATGTCAAAGGGCAACCTCATAGGTATGGTAACCTTAGACCTGCAAAAGGCCTTCGATACTGTCAACCACAATATATTATGTACGAAACTTCAAGCTATCGGTATAGGTTCTGTAGACTGGTTTAAGTCCTACCTTAGCAACAGGAGACAAGTTGTTAGGTAAGACACATATGCAACAGTTAGACAACTTTATTCCGAAACGTTGTCTAACTGTTGCATATGTGTCTTACCTAACAACCTGTCGGTATTGTATACCATTTTGATGTTCAACAGGAGACAAATTGTCAAAATCAACAAAACTGAATCAGAACCTCTGCTGATAACGTGGAGTTCCCCAAGGTAGTATTCTGGGTCCCTTATTATGTTATATCAATGACATGCCTATCAGTGTCAAGTGCAAACTCTTACTGTATGCAGATGACAGTGCCCTGTTAGTGTCAGGTAAAGACCCACAAGATATAGCTAATGTTTTAACACGAACTGGAGTCCTGCAGCAAATGGTTAGTAGACAACAAACTATGATTACACCTAGGAAAAACTGAAGCCATTCTCTTTGGCACGAAACATAAACTGAGAAGGGTAAATAATTTTAATGTCCAGTGTAATGGGGAGCCCATCACTTGGGTTTCATCAGTAAAATATCTGGGAATCTCCTTTGACCCATGCATGTCAGGAGAATTGATAGGGAACAGTGTAGTAAAGAAAGCGAATGCCAGACTGAAGTTCCTGTATAGACAAGCAGTGTCTACCTACTGAGGCTCGCAGGATCCTATGTCTAGCCCTTATACAATGCCATATGGATTACGCTTGCTCTTCATGGTACTCTGCCTTGACAAAAAAAACTGAAAGATAGACTGCAAATCACCCAGAACAAAATAGTAAGATTCATCCTGGGGCTGGGACCAAGAGAACGTGTAGGTCAGGATGAATTACAGCAGTTGGATATGCTGAATGTTGTAATAAAGTTGGTAAAATTACCGACAATATGTAAAGTAAAAGGCTTGATAAAGCTCCTGGAGAGCGAAACGTTGCCACAATAAATTGTCACATTAGTTGCACTTGTGTCCTTTTACTTTACATGCTGAATGTTGAAGACAGAGTAAAACAACTGAAGCTAAATCATGTTTATAAAATTGCTCAGTGTCCAGAGTATCTTGCTGTCAATTTTGTCAAGGTTGGGAACCAAAGCAATCATAGTACTAGGGGGAGAGAGCACAACTTTGTAGTACCCACAGTCAGTGGCCAAGCTTCAAACACCTTTTATTGTACAGCAATAAAGGAATGGAACAGACTACCCGCATATGTCAAAGCTAGTCATAGCATGAACCAGTTCAAGAAGAGCGCCAAAAGGAGTCTGATGAATGTAGCTACAGAAAGGGAGGGGAATGATTTTCTATTTTTTTAGCTAACATACGTGTAAATTTTACCTTATTCCTAGTAATGACCCTCGTATTGTAGATAGTCTTAATGACCCTCGTGTAGTATAGTCTTTTTAGTATGATAATAAGATGTTATCTTCATTATAGAATAATAAGAAAATATTATAACCTTTATAATAAGGTAAAAGGACCCCAATGGAAATAAGTCACTCAGTCTGACTTTTTTGGGTTATCCTAGGTTCTCTACACACATGCTGCTATGTATGATAATTCTATGTAACCGTATTTGTGTATACCTGAATAAACTTACTTATCCTCCCCTTTTACCTTTCCTCCTCCCCCTCCCCACCCCTCCCTTTTGCCCTTCCTCTTTTTGGCCTTTGGGATTTTTCCCACAGGCACACTAGTTCCTAGGTAGGGGAAAGGGTACCAGGGTCCATCTCATTCCGTTGAGGTTCTTGGCGGTGGCGTAGTTTGCCATGGAATCTGGATCACCTGGGGATGTCCCGATGCCTCTCTGGTATCCCGGAGAGTGGCTTTGGGCATCTTTCGGGCGATGGGTGTATCTCTGGAAGCCACCTTTCGGATTCCGGCGGTGGTGGCCGAAGGAGGTATGCTTTGTGGCGGATATCCGGCCGCCCTCTCTTTAGTCCACCGAGGTAGCTCGGCAGATGTGAGGTTGCTATCCTGGATTGCTGGTTTACTGGCATGATGGGTAGGGTATGCCACGGGTTCCATGCTGCATCTATGCTACTTGCGGTGCTGAGGTCCTCTTGGGCGCGAAGGGAGATTTCTGGCCCTTTCATTCCTCCTAGGAACTATCCCTCCCCGGTCCCCCCTTTTTTTATTTTTATTTTTATTTTCTTTTTTCTTAAAAACAAAAAGAAAAGTAACCTAACCGTGGAGAACCCAATCCATGAACCTGCTACCCTCAGGCCCCTTCTTGATACCGCACCCCATTCTGACCCCACCTCATCTTTGGACCACTCTTTGGACACTCCTCATGCCTCTGTACCTCTTTCCGGTGCTCTTTCTTCACCCACTTCAGGTACTGAGGTCTCGACTGACTTCTTTGATTTATCTGACCTCCGCTCTCCTTTGACTATGCTTCCGGCCTCTCCCTCTACGGTGCAGCAATTTTTGAATCACCGGCCCATTCCATGTCGGACCAACTCTGGTCCCACTCCTAAATGCCAACGACAATTACCTGCTGATGATACTTCTCCACCTTCTTGTTCTTCTCAGAAAAGATCGACACGTTCTGCACTCCCTTTCCATGCTCAGTTTCAGACTGCACAATGGACTAAATTCTTCACTTTACGACCGACTTCCTCTACCGCCTATCTTTCCGACCACAGTATTGGCAAGGCACTCCTATGCCATGTTGGTAAAGATATTTCTTTTCATGCTCTTAAGAGTGGTATGTGCATCATCACTGTACAGAATGCTACCCAAGCTCATGATCTTTCTCTTCTTTCCCATATAGATATTGTTCTTGTCACTATTGAAAAACATCATTCCCTCAAGTCTTGTAGTGGTACCGTCATTCTGCCCTATTCCATAGTTCAACAAAATTTCCAGACATGTGGCAATGACATTCTCGAACAGCTGGAACTCCAAGATCTCCCAATCCTCAAGGTAGACACTTACGTTCTTCCTGCCCACGGGCGGAGACGATACCCTAGCAATGTGGCTTGTTTAACTTTTGACAGCCGTGAACTCCCATCCTCAGTTTATGTAGCAGGACATCGGATAAAAGTTTGAAAGGTAATCCCACACTGCAACAGTGTAGAAATTGCTGGCGATTTGGCCATCCAGCGAAATATTGCAGATCTATGGCCGAATGCCCAGTCTGTGGTGCCGATGACCATTCAAATACATCTTGCAATTGACCTCCCTCTTGCCATCCTCTTCAAGGGGGGGGCTCCTTGGCGTGGTGAAGAGGCTCTTGGTCTGAGGAATTAGACCTGTCGGTCTCCTCAGACCTAACCTAATTACCCCCCAATCCCCCCTTCCCTATCCCATCCTCCCCTATTCCCTTTCCCCCCTCTCCCTTCCCACCCCTCCATTTTGCCCTTCCTCTTTTTGGCCTTTGGGATTTTTCCCACAGGCGCACTAGTTCCTAGGTAGAAGAAAGGGTACCAGGGTCCATCCCATTCCATTCAGGTTCTTGGCGGTGGCGTAGTTTGCCGTGGAATCTGGATCACCTGGGGATGTCCCGATCCCTCTCCAGTATCCCGGAGAGTGGCTTCGGGTGTCTTTCGGGCGACGGGTGTATCTCTGGAAGCCACCTTTCAGATTCCAGGGGTGGTGGCTGAAGGAGGTATGCTTTGTGGCGGATATCCGGCCGCCCTCTCTTTTGTCCACCGAGGTAGCTCGGCAGATGTGAGGTTGCTATCCCAGATTGCTAGTGTACTGGCATGATGGGTAGGGTATAGTACGGGTTCCATGCTGCATCTACGCTACTTGCGGTGCTGAGGTCCTCTTGGGCGCGGAGGGAGATTTCTGGCCCTTCCATTCCTCCTAGGAACTATCCCTCCCAGGTCCCCCCTTTTTTTTATAAGTTTTTTATTTTTATTTTCTTTCTTTTTTTTTCTTTTTCTTAAAAACAAAAAGAAAGAAGTAACATAACCATGGCAGCCCTAGTCCATGAACCTAATTCCCCTGGGCCCCTTCTTGATACCGCACCCCGTTCTGACCCCGCCTCGTCTTTGGACCACTCTTCGGACACTCCTCATGCCTCTGTACCTCTTGCCGGTGCTGTTTCCTCACCTGCTTCAGGTACTGAGGTCTCGACTGACTCCTTTGATTTATCTGACCTCCGCTCTCCTTTGACTATGCTTCCGGCCTCTCCTTCTATGGTGTGGCAACTTTCATATCGCCGGCCCGTTCCACGTCGGACCAATTCTGGTCCCATGCCTAAACACCAATGACAGTTACCTTCTGATGATACTTCTCCACCTTCTCGTTCTTCTCAGAAATGATCAACACATCCTGCACTCCCTTTCCATGCTCGGTTTCAGACTGCACAATGGACTAAATTCTTCACTTTACGACCGACTTCCTCTACTGCCTATCTTTCCGACCACAGTATTGGCAAGGCACTCCTACGCCATGTTGGTAAAGATATTTCTTTTCATGCTCTTAAGAGCGGTACGTGCATCATCACTGTACAGAATGCTACCCAAGCTCATGATCTTTCTCTTCTTTCCCATATAGATACTGTTCCTGTCACTATTGAAAAACTTCATTCCCTCAATTCTTGTAGTGGTACCATCATTCTGCCCCCATACCATAGTTCAACAAAATTTCCAGACATGTGGCAATGACATTCTTGAACAGCTGGAACTCTAAGATCTCCCAATCCTCAAGGTAGACACTTATGTAGGACTTTAAACTAGGAATAGTTAGTGGTATGGGTTTTGGCAGGAAAACAGTGAAGTCCCAGTGTAGTAATATTACGAGTTCTAGGGGAACTAGTTATAATAAGAACGAGATAGATATTGAAAAGCCAGGGACCTTGGGTGATAAGGACAGTAATAGGTTTAGTAGAAAAATAGAAATGAGCAGGAAGGGTAAAGAGAAAGGAGAGTCTTTCAATGTTTATTATGCTAATTGCCGTAGTGCTAGGAATAAGATGGACGAGTTGAGATTAGTTGCTTGTGTAGGTAACATTGATGTATTTGCCTTAACTGAGACGTGGTTTAATTCAAAAAGTCGGGACATGCCTGCGGAATGTCATATTCAGGGTTTTAAATTGTTCCAAGAAGATAGAAGTATTGGGAGGGGGGGTGGGGTGGCATTGTATGTCCGAGATCGCTTGAACTGTTGCATAAAAACGGGTATTAAGTCTGAAGTAACACATACAGAGTCTGTTTGGATAGAATTTTCAGAGGAGCATGAAAAACTGATTTTAGGAGAGATATACCGTCCCCCAAACTTAGATAGGGACCAAGGGAAACTACTATGGGAGGAAATTGTTAAGGCCACAAGGCACGATAATGTAGTAATTCTAGGAGACTTTAACTTTAGTCATGTTGATTGGAATTTCTTGACTGGGAATTTAGAATCATACGACTTCTTAGAAGTATTTCAGGATTGCTTTTTGAAGCAGTTTGTGACAGAACCTACAAGGGGAAATAACCTGCTTGACTTAGTTATGGCAAACAATGAATCCCTTGTTAATAATTTAGAAATTTCAGAGGAACTGGGTGCTAGCGACCACAAATCAATTACATTTAGCATTGAATGGAAGTACGATAGTAGCGATAACTCAGTAACAGTCCCAGATTTTCGCTTAGCAGATTACGATGGGCTTAGAGAACACTTATCATCTGTTGACTGGGGTAACGAAGAGAGCTATCAATATGACAGTTTTCTGAACACTATACATGCTGCTCAAAGAGCGTTTATCCCATGTAAAGAAATTAGATCAAATAGAAATGACCCAAAATGGATGAATAATAGGTTCAAATATCTACTAGGGCATAAGAAAGGAATTTATAGGCGTATCAAAAGAGGTGAGGGTCATCTTATGAATCAGTATATTGACATTAAGAGGGACATTAAAAAGGGGATAAGAAAAGCTAAAAGGGACTATGAAATTAAAGTTGCTTGGGATTCTAAAACTAACCCAAAAAGTTTTTTTCCAGGTCTATAGAACAAAAGTTAGAGATAAGATAGGTCCCCTTAAAAATAACTATGGGCACCTTACTGACAAAGAGAATGAAATGTGCTTGATTTTAAATAATTATTTTCTCTCAGTTTTTACACAGAAAGACACTAACAATATTCCAGTATGAACATTAAAATGGTATAAAATACCGACAGATTGTTAGGTAAGACACATATGCAACAGTTAGGTATCTTTATTTTGAAACGTTTCGCCTACACAGTAGGCTTCTTCAGTCGAGTACAGAAAAGTTGATAGAAGCAGAAGATACTTGAAGACGATGTAATCAGTCCATCACCCTTAAAGTTTTGAGGTGGTCAGTCCCTCAGTCTGGAGAAGAGCATTGTTCCGTTGTCTGAAACAATATGAAGTTGAAGTGACAGAATCGGGCCTTATATAGTGCCAGGAGGTGAGACGTAGGTTGATTTGGGAGGGCAGGTCCTTCTCAAACCCAGCCGTTCTCACTAGTAGAGGTTGTCGAAGTAGATGGTCTGTACCAAGATACCCTTGTGTTGCAGTGTCTGACAGAATGAACATTAAAATGGTATAAAATACCGACAGATTGTTAGGTAAGACACATATGCAACAGTTAGGTATCTTTATTTTGAAACGTTTCGCCTACACAGTAGGCTTCTTCAGTCGAGTACAGAAAAGTTGATAGAAGCAGAAGATACTTGAAGACGATGTAATCAGTCCATCACCCTTAAAGTTTTGAGGTGGTCAGTCCCTCAGTCTGGAGAAGAGCATTGTTCCGTTGTCTGAAACAATATGAAGTTGAAGTGACAGAATCGGGCCTTATATAGTGCCAGGAGGTGAGACATAGGTTGATTTGGGAGGGCAGGTCCTTCTCAAACCCAGCCGTTGTTGTCTCTACTTCGACAACCTCTACTAGTGAGAACGGCTGGGTTTGAGAAGGACCTGCCCTCCCAAATCAACCTACGTCTCACCTCCTGGCACTATATAAGGCCCGATTCTGTCACTTCAACTTCATATTGTTTCAGACAACGGAACAATGCTCTTCTCCAGACTGAGGGACTGACCACCTCAAAACTTTAAGGGTGATGGACTGATTACATCGTCTTCAAGTATCTTCTGCTTCTATCAACTTTTCTGTACTCGACTGAAGAAGCCTACTGTGTAGGCGAAACGTTTCAAAATAAAGATACCTAACTGTTGCATATGTGTCTTACCTAACAATCTGTCGGTATTTTATACCATTTTAATGTTCATTCTGTCAGACACTGCAACACAAGGGTATCTTGGTACAGACCATCTACTTCGACAACCTCTACTAGTGAGAACGGCTGGGTTTGAGAAGGACCTGCCCTCCCAAATCAACCTACGTCTCACCTCCTGGCACTATATAAGGCCCGATTCTGTCACTTCAACTTCATATTGTTTCAGACAACGGAACAATGCTCTTCTCCAGACTGAGGGACTGACCACCTCAAAACTTTAAGGGTGATGGACTGATTACATCGTCTTCAAGTATCTTCTGCTTCTATCAACTTTTCTGTACTCGACTGAAGAAGCCTACTGTGTAGGCGAAACGTTTCAAAATAAAGATACCTAACTGTTGCATATGTGTCTTACCTAACAATATTCCAGTAATTAATTTTTACAGTGGGCTAGAAGAAGATAAATTATGTAACATCACAGTCACTAGTGAGATGGTTGTGAAGCAGATAGACAGACTGAAGCAAAATAAGTCGCCGGGTCCTGATGAGGTTTTTTCAAGGGTTCTTAAGGAATGCAAAATGGAACTCTGTGAACCATTAACTAATATTTTTAATTTATCTCTTCAAACAGGTGTAGTGTCTGATATGTGGAAGATGGCTAATGTAACTCCTATTTTTAAAACAGGGGACAAGTCGTTACCGTCAAATTACCGCCCAATAAGCCTGACCTCAATTGTAGGCAAATTACTAGAGTCAATTATAGCTGAGATTATAAGAAGCCATCTCGATAAGCATAGCTTGATTAATGATACTCAGCATGGATTCACAAGAGGCCGGTCTTGTCTAACTAATTTATTAACTTTCTTCAGTAAAGCTTTTGAGGCTGTTGACCACAATAAAGAATTTGATATTATTTACTTAGATTTTAGTAAGGCTTTTGATAGAGTTCCGCACCAAAGACTGTTAAAGAAAGTGGCAGCTCATGGCATTGGGGGAAAAGTGCTCTCGTGGATCGAGTCATGGCTCACTGACAGGAAGCAGAGTGTCCATAAATGGGGTTAAATCCGAGTGGGGATCTGTAACAAGTGGCATTCCACAGGGATCAGTCTTGGGCCCATTGTTGTTTATAATATATATCAATGATCTTGATGAGGGAATTACTAGTGATATGAGCAAATTCGCCGATGACACAAAGATAGGTAGGATAATTGATTCAAACGTAGATGTTATGGAACTTCAGGAGGATTTAAACAAACTCTATTCTTGGTCAGAAAAGTGGGAGATGCAGTTCAATGTAGATAAATGCAAGGTTCTGAAGCTTGGGAGTGCCCATAACCCTAGTACTTATAAGTTAAATGATGTAGAACTTAGCCATACAGATTGCGAAAAGGACTTGGGGGTTATGGTGAGCAGCAACCTTAAACCAAGACAGCAATGCCTAAGCATACGTAATAAGGCAAATAGATTACTGGGATTTATATCAAGAAGTGTAAGCAACAGAAGTCCAGAGGTCATACTGCAGCTTTATACATCATTAGTAAGGCCTCACCTAGATTATGCAGCTCAGTTCTGGTCTCCGTATTACAAAATTGACATAAATTCGTTAGAAAACATTCAACATTCAGCGTAGGATGACTAAATTAATACATAGCATTAGAAATCTTCCTTATGAAGAAAGATTGAAGACTCTTAAGTTACATTCACTTGTTAGTCGAAGAATGAGGGGAGACCTGATCGAAGTGTATAAGTGGAAGATAGGTATTAATAAAGGGGATATTAATAAGGTCTTGAGGATGTCTCTCTTAAATTAGATAAGTTTAGATTTAGAAAGGACATAGGAAAGTATTGGTTTGGAAATAAGGTAGTTGATGAGTGGAACAGTCTACCTAGTTGTGTTATAGAGGCTGGGACTTTGGGTAGTTTCAAATCTAGGTTGGATAAGTACATGAGTGGGAGGGGTTGGATTTGAGTGGGACTTTCACATCAGAGCTTATTTCTTGGGTGGCATTGAAAATTGGGTTGGGCAAATGTTTTGTTAGTGGGATGAATTGTAAAGGACCAGCAGGCCTCCTGCAGTGTTCCTCCTTTCTTATGTTTTTATGTTCTTCCTGCCCGCGGGTGGAGACGATACCCTAGCAATGTGGCTGCCGTGAGAAACCATCCTCAGTTTATGTGGCAGGACATCAGTTACAAGTTCGAAAGGTGATCCCTACACCGCAACAGTGTAGAAATTGCTGGCGATTTGACCATCCAGCGAAATATTGCAGATCCATAGCCGAATGCCCAGTCTGTGGTGCCGATGACCATTCTAATACGTCTTGCAATCGACCTCCCTCTTGCCTTAATTGTCATGAGGCTCACCCTTCGTACTCTCGCCGTTGCCAAGTCTACTTAAATGAGCGGGAAATCCGTTACCTCAAAGAGGCAGAAGGTCTCCCTTATGCCATGGCAGTTTCTCATCTCTGCCTCCAAGGGAGACTACCTCGTGTTTATTCCCGTGTTTCAAAACGTCCCCCCACTTCTGGGGTCCCATCTTCTGCAGCCTCCTCTGTGGTTACCTCTCCCATAGGCACTCCTGTATCTAATTCTTTTGCTGTCCTAGGCTCAGACGTCCCTACTTCAACGCATCAGTCTGTTCACGCTTCTTCGTGTTCTCCCTCACAAGCATCAGTATCGACGAGACCTCGTACGACACCTCCTCCCAATCGTCCTTCTATTTCTCAGAAGTCAAAAAAAAGGTCCTTTAACCCCTCCTTCCCTTCTTCCACCTCCTCATTTTACCACTTGCATAGGTGGTATATGCTCTGTTCTTTATATCTCTCTCCTTCTCCGGCATTATCTATTCCGGATATTGCCTTTCTTGTTTCATGATTACCGCCACTGATTCTGTTACTTGGCGATTTTAATGCCCATCATTTCCTCTGGGGGAGTCTCACTGTGATTCCTGTGGCATTCAGTTAGAGGCTTTTCTTGCCACCCACCCCCTCCATGTTTTAAATACAGGTACTCTCACCCATTTTGATCATCGGAGTCGCACTCTCTCTTGCAGCGATCTCTCAGTCTGCTCTTCCTATTATGCCTTTTCAATCTTATTTGGTCACAAGGAGTTCTTCCACAGCTGTGGAAATCTGCCATTGTTCTCCCTTTCTGCAAACCAGGCACTACGGGACATGAAGCCTCCCACTATCGTCCCATTGCTCTTACCAGTGCAGTTTGCAAAGTGATGGAATGCCTAGTAAATAGACGTTTAGTGTGGTATTTAGAGACACACAACAGTCTCTCCACTCGTCAATATGGCTTTCGTAAGGGACGTTCTACCATAGACCCCTTACTATGCTTGGATACGTATGTTCATAATGCCTTTGCGAATAACCACTCAGTTATTGCCATATTTTTTGACCTTGAGAAGGCATATGACATAACTTGGAGGTATAATATTTTGGCCCAAGCCCACTCCTTAGGCCTCTGAGGCAATCTACCATCCTTCCTTAAGAACTTTTTAACTGATAGACATTTCTGTGTTCGGGTTAATAATGTGCTCTCCCCAGACTTTATCCAAGCTGAAGGTGTCCCCCAGGGATGTGTTCTGAGCACAACATTTTTTCTCCTTGCTAATAATGATTTGGCCTCTAGTCTTCCATCAAATATTTGGTCATCACTCTATGTTGATGACTTCACTATTGCCTGTGCAGGCGCTGACTGTCGCCTCATTACAGTTTCTCTCCAGCATGCGGTCAACCGTGTTTCCAATTGGGCCACCACACATGGGTTTAAATTTTCCAGCACTAAAACCCACCAAATTACTTTCACTAGACGCTCTGTCATCTCCGATCATCCTTTGTACCTCTATGGCTCCCGTATCCCTGAATGTGATAGTAAAGTTTCTGGGCCTCCTCTTTGACCATAGGTTATCCTGGAAACCTCACATTACCTCTCTGAAGGCAACTTATCACAGCCGGCTGAACCTTCTTAAAACCCTTGCTCATCTTTCATGGGGAGCTGATTGTCGAACCCTCCTTCGCCTACATTCCATCCTCATTTTATCGAAACTTGATTATGGTGACCAGATCTATTCAGCAGCATCTCCTGCTACTCTCTCTAGCCTTAACCCCATTCATCACCAAGGATTACGTTTATGCCTTGGTGCTTTTCACTCTTTCCCTGTTGAGAGCCTCTATGCAGAAGTGAACGTTCCATCCTTATCCAATCGCCGTGATGCCCATTGCCTTCGCTACTATGTACACTCTCATGATCTCCACAATCCTTCCATTTATAGAATGATCACTGATATTAGTAGACATTATTTGTTCGCCGCCCCTTTTTACTCCGTCCCTTCTCTCTTCGCCTTCATTCGCTCTTGTCTTCTCTTCAATTACCACCTTTCTATGTTCATGTAGCATCTCACTTTTCCCTACCCCCCTGGAAAGTTCCAGCTGTTCGAGTCTGTTCTTTCTCTCTGCCTTGCTCGAAAGCCCAACTGTCTATGGTCACTTTCCACTCTCTTTTTCTTGGCCACTTCCACTCTCATTCTCATGCCATTGCTGTGTACACAGATGGCTCTAAGTCTTCTGATGGCGTAGGATTCGCAGCAGTGTTTCCAGACAGCGTCGTACGAGGGCATTTACTATCTTCGGCTAGTATTTTTACTGCTGAATTGTATGCCATCCTTGCAGCACTTATCTGTATTGCATCTATACCTGCATCGTCATTTGTGGTTGTCTCAGACTCCCTTAGCGCTTTACAGGCTATACAAAAATTTGATACACCTCACCCCTTAGTCCTCTGTATCCAACTTTGGCTACGCCGCATCTTTACGCCGCATCCCTGGTCATCTTGATGTACAGGGCAATGAACAGGCAGACACTGCTGTGCGGTCAGCAGTACATGACCTACCAGTTTCATATAGAAGTATTCCATTTACGGACTATTTTGCTGCAATATCTTCCCACCTTCACACCTGTTGGCAACAACGTTGGTCTACTATGCTCAGTAACAAACTTCAATCAATTAAACTGAGTATAGGTTACTGGCCGTCTTGTTATCACCAGTGTCGAGGTTGGGAGACTACTCTCTCCTGTCTTGGCATTGGCCATACTCGTCTTACTCATGGATATCTCATGGAGAGGCACCCTGCTCCTCTCTGTGAGAATTGCCAGGCTCCATTATCAGTCAGCCACATTCTGTTGGACTGCCCACTTTATCAACGAGCATGCAGAATTTACCTCCATCATCGTCTTTGCTCTGCTGCTCTCTCTTTACCTTCCCTTCTCGCTGATGGACCCACCTTTCATCCGGACTCTCTCATTGACTTTTTGACAACTAACTTCACAAATTCTGATACCTTCAGCCCTTTCTACCTCAATCTCTTGCTACCCTCTACCCCCATACTATCCCCTGCCCCACTGTTTTCTGTAACCTGGTGATCATCCCTCCTCCCTGCTGCCGCCCAATACCCTCGCTTCCTTCCCTACCCTGCAGCGCTGTATAGCCCTTGTGGCTTAGCGCTTCTTTTTTATTATAATATGCTTCCAGCCTCTTCCTCTACAGTGCGGCAATTTTCAAATCGCTGGCCCGTTCCACGTCGGACCAACTCTGGTCCCACCCCTAAACGCCAACGACAATTACCTGCTGATGATACTTCTCCACCTCTTCGTTCTTCTCAGAAAAGTTCGACACGTCCTGCACTCCCTTTCCACACTCGGTTTCAGAATGCACAATGGACTAAATTCTTCACTTTACAACGGACTTCCTCTATTGCCTATCTTTCCGACCATAGTATTGGCAAGGCACTCCCACACCATGTTGGTAAAGATATTTCTTTTCATGCTCTTAAGAGCGGTACGCGCATCATCACTGGACAGAATGCTACCCAAGCTCATGATCTTTCTCTTCTTTCCCATATCGATACTGTTCCTGTCACTATTGAAAAACGTCATTTCCTCAATTCTTGTAGTGGTACTGTCATTCTGCCCCATACCATAGTTCAACAAAATTTCCAGACATGTGGCAATGACATTATTGAACAGCTGAAACTCCAAGATCTCCTAGTCCTTAAGGTAGTGTTGTGATAGAAACACAGGCCTTATCTCTAGGTTTTATTGAACATAGAATCTTCATAGTACTTCTGCAACAACAAAATATAATGACTAGTACATCTAATAACTGCTTCTACAGGGATGGTGATGTCTTGCATATGCCAAGAGGAAAGTTATAACTACAGGCCACATATTTAAACTCACCATGTAATCTGCATCACTAATATATGGATATAAGAGAAGAGAATCACACACCATGTGTTGGCGCCCATGACACACACCAAGCTGTTGTTGTTAAGGGCCCCGAGAGGTGGTGCAGTATTCTGCTGCTGCTCCCCACAGGAGCAGTATCACTACAATCTTCCCCTTCTACAATATCAGAGACAGTAATCTCCCAAACTGTTAGGTGGGCGACGTACATGTCCCGACCTTCGTAGCCCTTGAGCCTCTTCACCAGGTTCAATGTTTTCCAGCGGGGTTTGACTAACTGCTGGAGCAGAATCCTCTATTTCCATAGGGGTAGTCTCAAGGGGCTTTCCAGGAGAAAACGAAGCATCTTTCACATCTATTGGTGTATCTTGATTTTCCACACTAATGGGGATTTCAACTGGGGCTAAATGTCTTGTAGATACTGTAGTCTCTTCACCATTTTGGTAGCGAATGTGGGCATAATGTGGATTAGCTTGCAGGAGCTCTACCTCTTCCACTAAAGGATCCGTCTTGTTCATCCTATGGTGACTCTTCAAGAGAACGGGTCCAGGATGACATTACCAAGTGGGCATGGAGGCTCCCGTAGAGGAACGACGTGATTAGTTGAGGAGTCTTTTATGAGGGGTTGCATTAGTAGCTGTGCACAGCAATGATCTAATAGAGTGAAGAGCATCAGGTAGGACAGTTTGCCAGTGTTGAACAGGTAGATTGTGCGACTTCAATGTCATTGTAACTGCCTTCCATATAATACCATTGAACCACTCCACTTGACCATTGCCTTGAGGGTTGTAGCTTGTTGTTCTGCTGCAGGCAATACCTTTGCTAGCCAAAAACTCCTGAAGTATGTTACTCATGAACGAGGATCCCCTGTCTGAATGGATATAAGCTGGCATACCAAAAATAGAGAACAACTGTGAAAGACAACTAATAACAGTTGAAGCAGTCATATTTGCACAGGGGAACACAAAGGGAAACCTTGAATATTCATCTACTATGTTAAGGAAATATCTGTTCTGATTTATGCTTGGTAGAGGTCCTTTGAAATCTATATTCAGTCTCTCGAAAGGTTGGGTGGATTTTATGAGATGAGTCTTCTCTGGCTGACGCTGTATAGTCCTTGTGGCTTAGTGCTTCTTTTTGATTATAATAATAATTCTTTGGCTGATGAAAGTTTGGCATGCACTCTGCACATACTCTGCATGCTCTGATCATTTGTCGCACATCTTCCACTGAGTAGGGCATGTTCTTTGTTTTGACAAAATGGTACAGGCGTGTAACTCCTGGGTGACACAAAGCCTTGTGGAGCACTGAGAGTGATTGCAGATCATGACATGCTGCTCCACAGTGGGACCTAGAGAATGCATCAGGTGAGATGTTCTCTTGACCCGGTCGGTACAGAATATCAGTCATAACACGATAGTTCCATCCTCCAGCGTAATATCTTGTCATTCTTTATCCTACTTTTGTGCTTCTTGTCGAACATATACATCACGGACCGTTGGTCAGTCCTTATTGTGAAATGTCTACCAGTTAAATAATGCCTCCAGTGGCGAACTGCTTCTATGATGGCCTGGGCTTCCTTTTCTACAGCAGCGTAACACTTCTCTGATCCTTGGAAAAGTTCTCGAAAAGAAGGCTACTGGTCGTCCTGCCTGAGATAAGACTGCAGCAATGGCAATGTCAGATGCATCTGTTTCCACTTCGAATGGTAGGGACTCATCAATGGCTTGAACTACTGAGTTTTCAATGTCCTGTTTGAGAGTATGGAAAGCGGCTTCTGCTTCCTTTGTCACAGGAAATGTGGTAGCACTCAATGGGCAGACTTTACTTGAACAGATGTAGATCCATTGTGAGTAATAAGCAAAGAGACCAAGAGTTCTTCGGAGTGACTTTGTCTTGAGGCATTGGAAGTTCCCGTAGAGGTCGTAGTCGTTCAGGGTCTGGGAATATTGAACCTCCTTCCACTACATAACCAAGGATGCTAAGCCTTTTAGTTGAAAAAGTGCACTTTTCCTCATTGTAACTTACATTTTTCTTCTTGGCGGCTTCCAAAAACTTATCAAGGTTTGCATCATGTTCCTCCTAGGTCTTGCCACAAATGGTAACATTATCTAAATACCCATAAGTTCCCATGAGTTGCTCTTCCTGAATGAGTGAATCCATAATTCGTTGGAAGCAGGCTACCCCATTGGTAAGTAAGTAAGTAAGTAAATTTATTCAGGTATACACAATACAGTTACATAGAATTATCATACATAGCAGCATATGTGTAGAGAACCTAGGATAACCCAAAAAAGTCAGACAGAGTGACTTATTTCCATTGGGGTCCTTTTACCTTATTATTATAATATAAAGGCTATAATATTTTCTTCTTATTCTATAATGAAGATAACATCTTATTATCATACTAAAAAGATTATCTACTACACGAGGGTCATTAAGACTATCTACAATACGAGGGTCATTACGACTATCTACAATACGAGGGTCATTACTAGGGATAAGGTAAAATTTACACGTATTTTAGCTAAAAAATAGAAAATCATTCCCCTCCCTTTCTGTTGCTTCATTCATCAGACACTTCTTGAACTGGTTCAAGCTATGACTGGCCTTGACATTTGTGGGTAGTCTGTTCCATTCCTTTATTGCTGTACAATAAAAGGTGTTTGAAGCCTGGCCACTGACTGTGGGTACTACAAAGTTGTGCTCTCTCCCCCTAGTACTATGATTGCTTTGGTTCCCAACCTTGACAAAATTGACAGCAAGATATTCTGGACACTGTTCGTGAGCAATTTTATAAACATGATTTAGCTTCAGTTGTTTTACTCTGTCTTCAACATTCAGCATATCCAACTGCTGTAATTCATCCTGGCCTACATGTTCTCTTGGTCCCAGCCCCAGGATGAATCTTACGATTTTGTTCTGGGTGATTTGCAGTCTATCTTTCAGTTTTTTTGTCAAGGCAGAGTACCAAGAAGAGCAAGCGTAATCCATATGGCATTGTATAAGGGCTAGACATAGGGTCCTGCGAGCCTCAGTAGGTAGACACTGTGCTTGTCTATACAGGAACTTCAGCCTGGCATTCGCTTTCTTTACTACACTGTTCCCTATCAATTCTCCTGACATGCATGGGTCAAAGGGGATTCCCAGATATTTAACTGATGAAACCAAAGTGATGGACTCCCCATTACACTGAACATTAAAATTATTTACCCTTCTCAGTTTATGTTTCGTTCCAAAGAGAATGGCTTCAGATTTCCCTAGGTGTAATGATAGTTTGTTGTCTACTAACCATTTGCTGCAGGACTCCAGTTCCAGTGTTAAAACATTAGCAATATCTTGTGGGTCTTTACCTGTCACTAACAGAGCACTGTCATCTGCATACAGTAGGAGTTTGCACTTGACACTGATAGGCATATCATTGACATAACATAAGAATAGTAAGGGACCCAGAATACTACCTTGGGGAACTCCACATGTTATCGGCAGGGGTTCTGATTCCGTTTTGTTGATTTTGACTATTTGTCTCCTGTTGCTAAGGTAGGACTTAAACCAGTCTACAGAACCTATACCGATAGCTTGAAGTTTCTTACATAATATATTGTGGTTGACAGTATCGAAGGCCTTTTGCAGGTCTAAGGTTACCATACCTATGAGGTTCCCTTTTGACATTTCAGTTCTCAGGTAATCCATCAGATTAGTAAGGGAGGTATCGGTTGAGTAGGATCTTCTAAAGCCCGATTGATAGCTATGGAGAATGCTGTTGTCATTAAGGTACTTAACTACTTGAGAATACACCGCCCTCTCCAGAATTTTAGATATTATACTGAGTATACTAACAGGTCTATAGTTGCTTACATCAGACCTATTATTTTTCTTGAAGATAGGAGTAACTCTGGCCTCCTTGAACCCCTCCGGTACGGTATTAGTGGTGATTGATAGATTTATTATGTGAGCAATAGGGATTGACAGTTCAGAAGCACCATCTTTTAGGAACTTAGACGGGATGTTATCAGGGCCTGTGCTCTTAGTTGGGTTTAACCTGCTTAGTTCTTTTTGAATGAAGTCATGAGATACACTTACTAGTTGACAACTGTTTGGGGTTACCCCTTTATTGGTATAGTATGTTTGAAACTTATCAGAGTCTGTGTTAAAGGTATTTGATGCAGCTGGTAGTTTACTTACTAGTGTTAATGCAACATGTGTAGTAGGAATTAAAGCAATTTGCCACCTTAGATGTTTCGTGGCATACCTCATTATCGATAGTGAGTACTATGTTAGACCTATCTACTGGCTTATGGCTATACCCCAACTGTTTTAGTTGTTGCCAGAGCTTTCTGGGGTTATGCTTATATTCTTCAATTTTTGAGCAATAGTGCTTTGCCTTTGCTCCTTTTATAAGCCTCTGTACTCTGTTCCTCACCCTTTGGAATTCATTTAGTGCTGCAATATCCTGTCTGTTTGCTTTAAATCTTTTTAGCAAAAGGGACTGGTAAACTGATACAGGCCATCACTAGCCTGAAACGCTGTGTATGGTTTATCATCATTCCTTATAGGGACTTGATGATAGGCACTCTGTAGATCAGTTGTGCTAAACACACAGTACTGAGCAATTTTGTTCACTGTATCATCAATTCGAGGTAGAGGGTACCCATCAAGAAGTGTAAATTTGTTGATTGTCTCAGAGTAATCGATAGCCAGTCTCCGTTTCCTATAACCATCCTTAACAGCAACAACCTGTGCACGTCAAGGGGAATTACTCGGATCTATAATACCCTCCTTGCAGCGCTGTATAGCCCTTGTGGCTTAGCGCTTCTTTTTTATTATAATAATATAATACCCTCCTTCAGCAGCCTCCGAGTTTCTTTCTCAATGAACATCCAATCCTCATAATAGCGGCGTGACTTAGCTGATATAGGATGACAATCCGCGGTAAGATTTGCAAACAGCTTTGGTGGGTCTACTCTTAAAGTGCTAAGTCCATAGACAACAAGAGGAGGCAGTTCACCTCCATATGTTAAGGTGGCACTACCATGCAGCTTCTGAAAGTCCTGACCAAGGATAACATCAGAGCACAGTTGTGGCAGAATAGCTAAATGTACATCTTGATAATTCTTTCCATTAACTCTGAGATTTACCTTACAAAACCCTAAGGTCTGAATAGAGAGAGATGTTGATGCCATGGAAACGGTACCTGACGAGTGATGTACAGTCAAGGAGTGGCGTTTAACTAAGTCAAGGTTGATGAAACTCTCTGAGCTGCCACTATCAATAAGACCATCTACTTCTGTTCCTTTGATGAATACTTTCACAACTGCCTTTGACAGTGAATTTGGAGTAGCCGCAGAAGTCACTGTTGCTAGAGTCGCATGATCACTGGAATGTGTGGAGGCACTAGCTCTTGTTGATGCATTAGCACGACATACTTTAGCAAAGTGACCTTTCTTGTGGCAATTATGGCACATTGCTTCACGAGCAGGACACTTTGGACGTGGATGTCTTGAAAAACCACAAAAGAAACACACCGTACCTGCTGCTGCTGTCACTGAGGCAGGTTCCACAGTAACTTCATTGCAAGAGTCTTGGTCAGGAATTGCAGCACTTACCACTTGAGAAGGCTGAGTGGTACTGTATACTTCAGAATTCTTCTGGGCTGAATCTAGAGCTCTTGCCTGGTCAAAGGCAGTGGCTAAGTCGAGAGTTTTATTCTCCAATAAATGCTGCCTTATTATTGGTGATTGCAGGCCACTGATAAAAGCATCCCTGATGGACTCTTCACAATACTGAGCAGCTGTCACTGCTTGGAAGTGACAGTCCTTAACTAAAATTTTCAGTGCTTGAAGGTATTCCTCTAAGGATTCATCAATCTGCTGGCGGCGAGTTGCAAGGCGATAGCGTGCAAAGATTTCATTTGTAGGTTTAATGTACTGAGACTTAAGGGTTTTGATAGCATCTTCATAGGTATTACATTCAGAAATAGCCTCATATATCTTAGGTGACACAAAATTGATGAGCAGACTTAGTTTATCTAGATCTTTTTTAGGAAGGGCTCCCAAGAAGTTTTCGAAAGTTTTGAACCAGTGCTTCCATTCCTGAGCAGCCGTTGATAAGCTGGGGTCACAGTCTAGCCTCTCAGGTTTCAGTAAACGCTCCATGTTGTGATGTAGTCTAGCGCAGGATCACCACCAGGTAGCCCAGGATTCTATGTTCAATAAATTGTTGTGATAGAAACACAGGCCTTATCTCTAGGCTTTATTGAACATAGAATCTTCATAGTACTTCTGCAACAACAAAATATAATGACTAGTACATCTAATAATGGCTTCTACAGGGATGGTGATGTCTTGCATATGTCAAGAGGAAAGTTATAACTACAGGCCACATATTTAAACTCACCATGTAATCTGCATCACTAATATATGGATATAAGAGAAGAGAATCACACAACATGTGTTGGCGCCCATGACACACACCAAGCTAGGTATCAGTATGTCACCATTAAAGACACAGCATCAACAACACAGCCACTTGATACTGGAGTCCCGCAGGGAAGTGTCCTTGGTCCCCTGCTCTTCCTCACATACATCAATGATCTTCCAAACGTATCCCAACACCTGAAACCCATTCTCTTTGCTGACGACACGACTTATGTCATCTCACACCCTAATCTTGCCACCCTCAACACCATTGTTAACGAGGAGCTGATCAAAATATCGACTTGGATGACAGCCAATAAACTTACGCTTAACACTGACAAAACCTACTATAATATGTTTGGTAGCAGAGCAGGAGATGCACAAATTAACATTAAGATCCCCCTCAAGGAAGGTTCCTTGATGTTGGTGAGGGGCTCTTGATTTAGGGAATTGGATCTGTGCTCCAGTTCCCCAAGTTAAGCCTGAATGCCTTCCACATCCCCCCCCAGGCACTGTATAATCCTCCGGGTTTAGCGCTTCCCCCTTGATTGTAATAATAATAACATTAAGATCGACAACACTCTAATTACCAGACATAATGATGGCAAATTCCTAGGCCTATACCTTGACAACAACCTGAATTTCAGCACCCATATCCAACACATAACCAAAAAAGTATCCAAAACGGTTGGGATCCTCTCCAAGATACGATACTACGTGCCGCAAAATGCCCTTCTCACACTATACCACTCACTCATTTATCCATACCTCACCTATGCTATTTGTGCTTGGGGATCAACTGCAGCAACACACCTAAAGCCAATAATAACCCAACAAAAAGCTGCAGTAAGAATAATCACCTAAATCCCATCCCTGGCAACACACCCCCGCACTCTTCATAGATCTAAACTTACTCCCTATTCAGTACATCCACACTTACTACTGTGCAATCTACATCTACAGGACCTTAAACTCCAATATAAACCTTGACCTAAAACACTTTCTTGATAGTTGTGACAGAACCCACAGGCATAACACCAGACACAAACATCTCTACGACATTCCCCGTGTCCGACTAAACCTTTGTCAAAGGCCCTAAAATCTGGAACACCCTACCTGAGAACTCAAGAACTGCAGACAAGATAAGATAAGATAAGATTTCGTTCGGATTTTTAACCCCGGAGGGCTAGCCACCCAGGATAACCCAAGAAAGTCAGTGCGTCATCGAGGACTGTCTAACTTATTTCCATTGGGGTCCTTAATCTTGTCCCCCAGGATGCGACCCACACCAGTCGACTAACACCCAGGTACCTATTTGCTGCTAGGTGAACAGGACAACAGGTGTAAGGAAACGTGTCGAAATGTTTCCACCCGCCGGGAATCGAACCCGGGCCCTCCGTGTGTGAAGCGGGAGCTTTAGCCACCAGGCCACCATTCATCACTTTCAAAACTACCATTAGAAAACATCTTATCTCCCTGATACACCCCATCAACTAACTACACGAATACCACCTGGTGGTTCACACTTACACTCACTCACCCATTTGACCAAAAACAGAAATATTAATCTCAATCTTAAAATAATGAATCCTATGATACTCCAATACTGAAACTATGTACTGTGCCAAAACAAAAGCATTCACATTGCTAAACTCACAAACTAGTATTTAGTCACTTAGCCAAAATACCAACTTACCTCATAAATCTGTAATATTTTAAAATAAAGAATTTAAGTCTGCCCAAAATGCCTAGCCATGCTAGGGGTTCTAGTGGTACACTCTGTAATCATTATTTAACTACATGTAAACCACACAACAACTAAATTCTGTAAATTCAACATTGTAATCTTTATAGAGAATAAACTTCGAATTGAATTGAATTGAAGCTGCTGTTGTTGTTAAGGGCCCCGAGAGGTGGTGCAGTATTATCCTGCTGCTGCTCCCCACAGGTGCAGCATCACTACAGGTAGACACTTATGTTCTTCCTGCCCGCAGGCGGAGACGATACCCTAGCAATGTGGCTCGTTTAACTTTTGACAGCCGTGAACTCCCATCCTCAGTTTATGTAGCAGGACATTGGTTACAAGTTCAAAAGGTGATCACTACACCGCAACAGTGTAGAAATTGCTGGCAATTTGGCCATCCAGCGAAATATTGCAGATCTATAGCCGAATGCCCAGTCTGTGGTGCTGATGACCATTCTAATACACCTTGCAATCGACCTCCCTCTTGCCTTAATTGTCATGAGGCTCACCCTTCGTACTCTCGCCATTGCCAAGTCTACTTTAATGAGCGGGGAATCCGTTGCCTAAAAGAGGCAGAAGGTCTCCCTTATGCCATGGCAGTTTCTCATCTCTGCCTCCAAGGGAGACTACCTCGTGTTTCTTATTCCCGTGTTTCAAAACGTCCCCCCACTTCTGGGGTCCCATCTTCTGCAGCCTCCTCTGTGGTTACCTCTTCCATAGTCACTCCTGTATCTAATTCTTTTGCTGTCCTGGGCTCAGACGTCCCTACTTCAATGCCTCAGTCTGTTCTCGCTTCTTCGTGTTCTCCCTCACAAGCCTCAGTATCAACGAGATCTTGTATGACACCTCCTCCCAATTGTCCCTCTACTTCTCAGAAGTCAAAAAAGGTCCTTTAACCCCTCCTTCCCTTCTTCTACCTCCTCATTTTACCTTCCCTGTCTTTGTACCTGGTTCTCTCTCACTGGCTGTTACAAGTGTAGAGGTTCACCCTCCTCCTCGTACTGTACCTTCCTCCCCTGTTCCCTCCTGAGTTTCTTCCTCTTCTGCTTCCTCCCAAGTTTCTGCCTCTTCTGTCCCCTTCCACGCTTCTTCTCCAGTTCCCTCCACCCTTTCGCCCCCCTACCTTGGTACAGTCCATTACAGTTTCAATCTTTACTCATCCTCCCCCTACCATCTCCAATATTGTCTCCCATACGAAGTCTCTGAATTCCGAAACACTTGAAGCAATCTCTGAATATTTTAGAGACCAAACCATCAATTTTACTGTAAAAAAATCTTAAGACGCCTATAACAATCGGTGCCATTTACCGGATACCTCACACAAACATCCCAAATTTCAGTGAGAAATTAAAGTCACTAATAACAAACAGACAAATGAATAAGCACCACCTTCTCTTAGCTGGAGACTTCAACATCAACCTTGGCTTACTAGATGATCAGCCTGTAACTGATTTCATCAACAATATGAACAACACACTTCTCATAACAACAATAACTAAACCAACCAGGCTCACTGAGACAAGTGCAACCATAATAGACCACATATGGACCAATATACTAGCCCCCCTTAAATCAGGGATAATCACAGATAGCATTACAGACCACTACCCTACCTTCCTCCTGACAAACATTAGTAAACCACCACTTGAATATAACAAATTCTCATTTAGACTCCATGACGAGGCCTCAGTAAGGAAGTTCACAGCTGACCTAGAGACTGTTGACTGGCCTACAGAATTCTCCAAGGCCAATGGTATTGATGACTGGACAGACATTTTTCTTAACAAATTACTTAGACTATACAACAAACATTGTCCTATAAAAACAAAACAGATCACAAACAAACGGCTTGGTTGCCCATGGGTAACCAGCACCATTCTGAAATCCATTGACAAGAAACACCAATATGAAAAGCAATATCGACAGGGCTTAATACACAAAGATATTCTTAAACACTATTCATCAGCTCTCACCAAAGTAATAAAGAAAGCCAAACAACTATACTACTCCAGTAGATTCACAGACACTAGAGGAGATATAAAAAAGACCTGGAAAACACTCTCTCAGATTCTAGGGACCCACAAACTGAGAAAAACCAAGAATATTGTCCTAACTAAACCTAATGAAACACCACTACATCCCACTGACACAGCTAACAAGATAAACGACTTCTTCTCAACCATAGGATCTAATCTCGCCAGTAAAATCCCACATACCAATGCCCATGCCGGGGACTACCTAGATGGGAATTTCCCTAATTCCTTCTATCTTGCACCAACTGAGCCCACGGAAGTCACCGAGATTATAAAGTCACTCAAAAATAACTCGGGGAATCTGTCTCATGTCCCACCATTACTGTACAAGCGAGCGGCCCATGTCCTTTCGCATGCTATTTCATTACTTTTTAACAAGTCACTAGAGCCTAGCACCTTCCCGAAACTATTCAAGATGGCAAGGGTTACACCAATACATAAAGGTGGTGACCCTACAGACTTAAACAACTATAGGCCAATATCTAACTTACCATTGCTATCCAAAATCTTTGAGAAACTCGTGCACAGGGGACTGTATTCATTTATAACGGCTCAAAACATACTCAACCCCTGCCAATTTGGATTCAGGAAAAATAAAAGCACTAATGATGCAATCATAAAAATGCTAGATCTGCTTTACACAGCACTGGAAAATAAGGAATATCCACTAGGAATTTTTATTGACCTAAGAAAAGCTTTTGACACAGTAGACCACGACATCCTACTCCACAAACTTGATCATTACGGTATAAGAGGCCATGCGCTTGCTTATTTCAAATCTTACATTACTAATAGGTATCAGTATGTCACCATTAAAGACACAGCATCAGCAACACGGCCACTTGATACTGGAGTTCCGCAGGGAAGTGTCCTTGGTCCCCTGCTCTTCCTCATATACATCAATGACCTTCCAAACGTATCCCAACACCTGAAACCCATTCTCTTTGCTGACGACACGACTTATGTCATCTCTCACCCTAATCTTGCCACCCTCAACACCATTGTGAATGAGGAGCTGATTAAAATATCGACTTGGATGACAGCCAATAAACTTACGCTTAACACTGACAAAACCTACTATATTATGTTTGGTAGCAGAGCAGGAGATGCACAAATTAACATTAAGATTGACAACACTCTAATTACCAGAAATAATGGGGGCAAATTCCTAGGCTTATACCTTGACAACAACTTGAATTTCAGCACCCATATCCAGCATATAACCAAAAAAGTATCCAAAACGGTTGGGATCCTCTCCAAGATACGATACTACGTGCCGCAAAATGCCCTTCTCACACTAAATTGTGAGTTCATTACCTTTGTAAATTGTGAGTTCGTTGCCTCTGTAACTTGCTCAGCTATCAAAACTTTGGAGTCCAGTCCCTGGACCAATTATGTACCTCTGTAATCTTTTGACTACCGCCCACAGGATGGGTATGGGGTGCATAATAAACATATTAAACTAAACTAACACACTATACCACTCACTTATTAATCCATACCTCACCTATGCTATTTGTGCTTGGGGATCAACTGCAGCAACACACCTAAAGCCAATAATAACCCAACAAAAAGCTGCAGTAAGAATAATCACTAAATCCCATCCCTGGCAACACCCCCCCCACTCTTCATAGACCTAAACTTACTCCCAGTTCAGTACATCCACACTTACTACTGTGCAATCTACATCTACGGGGCCTTAAACTCTAATATCAACCATGACCTAAAACACTTTCTTGATAGTTGTGACAGAACCCATAGGCATAACACCAGACACAAACATCTCTACGACATTCCCCGTGTCCGACTAAACCTTTACAAAAATTCAATGTATGTCAAAGGCCCTAAAATCTGGAATACCCTACCTGAGAACTCTAGAACTGCAGACACATTCATCACCTTCAAAACTACCATTAGAAAACATCTTATCTCCCTGATACACCCCGTCTACTAACTACACGAATACCACCTGGTGGTTCACACTTTCACTCACTCATTTGACCATAAACAGAAATATTAATCTCAATCTTAAAATAATGAATCCTGTGATACTCCAATACTGAAACTATGTACTGTGCCAAAACAAAAGCATTCACATTGCTAAACTCACAAACTAGTATTTAGTCACTTAGCCATAATACCAACTTACCTCATAATTTGTAATATTTTACAATTAAGAATAAAACTAAGTATGCCCGAAATGCCTAGCCATGCTAAGCGTTCTAGTGGTAAGATAAGATAAGATAAGATTTTGTTCGGATTTTTAACCCCGGAGGGTTAGCCACCCAGGATAACCCAAGAAAGTCAGTGCGTCATCGAGGACTGTCTAACTTATTTCCATTGGGGTCCTTAATCTTGTCCCCCAGGATGCGACCCACACCAGTCGACTAACACCCAGGTACCTATTTGCTGCTAGGTGAACAGGACAACAGGTGTAAGGAAACGTGTCGAAATGTTTCCACCCGCCGGGAATCGAACCCGGGCCCTCCGTGTGTGAAGCGGGAGCTTTAGCCACCAGGCCACCGGGCCACTATTTTACTACATGTAAACCACACAATAACCAAATTTCTGTAAACTCAGCATTGTAATCCTTATAGAGAATAAACTTTGAATTTGAATTTGAATCAATGGACACTGATCCACCCTCTGTTCCTTCTCTCCTCTCCTCCATCTGTGCAACTCCTTTCTTCGCAGTGCACCATTCCTTCCCTGCTTGAACGTTTTCTGCTGCCTCCGCATGTGGACTTTTCTAACCCCTCTAGTCCATAGGAACCCTTACCTGCGGATTTCAGGTATCTTTATCGTTGCCAATCATGGCCTATTTACAGTGGAATATACGCAGCCTCAGGTGTAATCAGGGGAGCTTCAGATTTTACTCTCCCAATTTTCCCCTGTTGGTGTTTGCTTACAGGAACCAAAATTACACACTGCTGTTATCTATCCCATCTCAGGCTATAATTTATTGTATTCTTCAGATCCTTTTCCTGATGGGACCTTTAATGAAAGTGCCCTTCTTCTACGCACTGATATTCCGTACCATCAGCTATTTGTTCGTACTTCGCTGCATTACACAGCAACTCGTATACACTTGCATAGGTGGTATACGCTCTGTTCTTTATATCTCTCTCCTTCTCGGGCATTATCTATTCCGGATATTGCCTTTCTTGTTTCGTCATTACCACCACCGCTTCTGTTACTTGGCGATTTTAATGCCCATCATTTCCTCTGGGGGGGGGGGGGTCTCACTGTGATTCCTGTGGCATTCAGTTAGAGGCTTTTCTTGCTACCCACCCCCTCCATGTTTTAAATACAGGTACTCACACCCATTTTGATCCTCAGACTCTCACTCTCTCTTGCATCGATCTCTCAGTCTGCTCTTCCTCCGCCGCATTAGACTTCACCTGGTCTGTTCTCCCGGATTTACATGACAGCAATCATTTAACAATCATTCTTACTTCCCCTTCATATTCACTACCTCTTCATAACCCACGCTGGCAATTTGATCAGGCAAATTTGAACCTTTACTCACGACTAACTGTTTTTAGTGAGGTTCCTTCTTCGTCCTCCACTGATGAGCTTTTACACCTCTTCTCGTCCTCTGTTTTAACCCCAGCTTCTCATTCTATACCCCAAACTTCGGGCAGGCATTCTCAGAAATGCATGCCTTGGTGGTCTCCTGCCTGTGCTCGTGCAGTACCTTTGAAACGTAAATATTCTGGTAAATATTCTCCTGACCAGGCTCCTGTTCTGCGGGTTGCGGTGTTGATATAGCAAACCCACTAGATGTTGCCAATGAAACTGGCAGTCATCTGGTTCGTATTTCTCAGGGGCTCCATCTATGCCCCTCGTTTTTTTCCTCAAAGTCTGCCAGAGAGTTAGCACCCTTTGACTTTTCTTCTCTCGGATAAGAACAGTATAATGTGCCTTTTACACTTCAGGAACTGGAGGCAACACTCTCAGCTTGCAGGTCATCGGCAGCTGGGCCCGACGACATTCATATTCGTATGCTACAACATTTACATCAGTTAGCCCTTGCAGTCCTATTACGCCTTTTCCATCTTATTTGGTCACAAGGAGTTCTTCAACAGCTCATTACTCTATAATTTGTTCATGATTGTAGCCAAAGTATAAACGTAAGTAACCATTCTACAGAATTCATTACCTTTGTAACTTGTGAGCTCATTACCTTTGTACCTAGTTCAGCTATCAAAACTTTGGGGGCCCAGTCCCTGGACCCATTACGTACCTCTGTAATCTGTAAATACCTTTGTAACTTGTCATGATTGTGACCAGACTTACCTGGAGTTCATTACCTTTGTAAATTGTGAGTTCATTACCTTTGTAAATTGTGAGTTCATTACCTTTGTAAATTGTGAGTTCATTACCTCTGTAACTTGCTCAGCTATCAAAACTTTGGAGCCCAGTCCCTGGACCAATTATGTACCTCTGTAATCTCTCTTTCCGCAAACCGGGTACCACGGGACATGAAGCCTCCCACTATCGTCCCATTGCTCTTACCAGTGCAGTTTGCAAAGTGGTGGAACGCCTGGTAAATAGACGTTTAGTGTGGTATTAATTAAGGACACACAATTGTCTCTCCACTATGGCTTTCGTAAGGGCCGTTCTACCATAGACCCCATACTACGCTTGGATACGTATGTTCGTAATGCCTTTGCGAATAACCACTCAGTTATTGCCATATTTTTTCACCTTGAGAAGGCATATGACACAACTTGGAGGTATAATATTTTGGCCAAAGCCAACTCCTTAGGCCTCTGAAGCAATCTACCATCCTTTTATTTTTATTTTTTTTTATTTATTAATTTGAAAATGATGCAGAGAAGTACAAGGAATACAATTTTTAAAGTGCAGCATGCCAAAGCCCCTTGTAGCTGAGCATTATGGGCAGGCTTAAAATTAATTTAAGATTAACTAAGCAATGATATATTCAGTGGTACAAAAATTATTGTAAAACAGATAACAATTTAGTACAAATAAGTATTACAAAGACAGGTCATATGGTCATTTACTGTGTTGCTGTGTAATCAGTAGAATGGAGTATTCTGTTAGGTAATGAAGTTAAATAGTAACACCCTAGTATCGTCTGCATAGGATGATACAATGCTATGGTTTACATCTCTGTCTGATATGAGGATGAGGAACTGGATAGGGGCGAGTACTGTGCCTTGTGGAACAGAGCTCTTCTCTATGGCAGCTTCCGAGTAACTCTGTTTACCACTACTCTCTGTGATTGATTGGTTAGAAAGTTGAAGATCCATCTGCCTACTTTGCCAGTTATCCCTTAAGCACGCATTTTGTGTGTTATTACACCATGATTGCACTTGTCAAAGGCTTTTGCAAAATCTCTGTATACTACATCTGTATTCTGTTTGCTTTCCAGTGCTTTTAAAACCATATAGTGGTCCAATAGTTGCGAGAGGCAGGAGGGACCTGCTCTGAAACCATGTTGCCCTGGATTGCGCAATTTCTGGGAGTCCAATTGGGTTGCTGTCCTGCTTCTTAGAACTCTTTCAAAGATTTTTATGATGTGGGCCGTTAAAGCTATTGGTATATAGTTCTTAAATACTGCTTTGCTGCCACTTTTATGGAATCTCACCTGTGTCTATGCTCCTTCTCCATAGTATACTTAGGGCCCATGAGAGGGTTTTTTTTTTTTGCAGTTCTTAATGAACACAGTTCCACGAGTCTGAGCCTGGGGCTGAGTGCATAGTCATGCCGTCGATGGCTTTCTCAGTCTATAGAGTGGAATTAGGGTTATGTCAGAAATTTGGCATACATTGGCAGGGTTTTGAGGCTCATTCATGAAAAAATTGTTTGGATTGTCTATCTTTAGACTGGTACATAAAAGAAGTTCGTATTATCACTTACCATTTAATTACTGTAGATGGATCACACCACAACACCGGCCTGACACCTAGACCCTACACTGGCCACCTAGAAATCTAAATGCAATGACTAATGGCACACTTGAGTGATGGTCGCATCCTTTATCTTCAGCCATCCACACGTAATTCTTGAGGTTCCGCAAATTTCCTGTCCCAAGTCTTCAGAAGGAGACAGTAACATGGATTCCTATTACAAATTCAGGCCGAAACCCCCAATTTAGCTCGGTGGTCTGGTGGCTAAAGCTCGCGCTTCACACACGGAGGGCCCGGGTTCGATTCCCGGCGGGTGGAAACATTTCGACACGTTTCCTTACACCTGTTGTCCTGTTCACCTATCAGCAAATAGGTACCTGGGTGTTAGTCGACTGGTGTGGGTCGCATCCTGGGGGACAAGATTGAGGACCCCAATGGAAATAAGTTACAGTCCTCGATGACGCACTGACTTTCTTGAGTTATCCTGGGTGGCTAACCCTCCGGGGTTAAAAATCCGAACGAAATCTTAAGACGCCGAATTATTAGCTGAAATTTCCGCAACAACCAGTGCTCACAAATTATAAATGGCATCCCCTGCTTCACTCCCTGAGCTGTTCTGCATCTCCCCTCACTCGAAATTTCTCGAAAGGTCAAATCAGCATCACATTTTAATATACAATTATTATAAAATTAAAATTTATACATGCTGAATTTAAGAAAATTCAAAAATTCCCGTAGTTATGATTATAAAAATTTTGTGGTATTAACGTTAACAATGGTTAAGTAACGTTCGTCAGGAAACAGGACAAGTGTTTCCTGACGTGGGTCATAATTATATGACCCGCAGTTTGAGCTTTTGGTCATCTTACCGAGGCGTTCCGCTGGCTTACCGGTCCACCCCTTTAAAAATTATGGTTATAGTTACAACCATTTATGGAGTAACGTTAACAAAGGCACGCGGAATAAGATCATGTTAGGCTGGGTTGCGTTGGGTTTCCTTAGGTTAGGTTACATTGCTTAATATTTCCACCAAATATAAGCACCTAACTTATCTAATATTGAACATTTTAAAGGGAAATTTAACGCTTACCTCAGACCAGGACCAGAACTCAGTATTACATCATCAGTATGTTCTGAGCTGTTATGTCAGCATATGGTATCATTGGATCCCACAGAACCATCTGACAAGATTATTTTACACTTACCTGAAGGAACCTCTCTTGAGGTGAGTGTGCATGTAAGATAAACCCGAGTGTATATACTTACATAAATGCTAAATATGGTAGTTGAGGTGTATATGAGTTAGATATGGTGAATAAGGCGAGTGTATGTATATAAGAGTGTTAAATGTGGGGATTCTGGTAGGTGTTTGTGTATATATGAGTTAAATGTGGCGGTTGAAACAAGAGGTGATGAGTGTTGAGAGCGAGGTTACTGTTGGTGGGCCACTAGTGGGTCCGCCTCCACCTTCACTGTAGAACCAATCATGTCTACGGTTATTTGCTGCTGCTCCCAGCAACTATACTACTGTACTGAAAGTAACTTTGTTCAGTGCTGGTATTAGGTGTACAGTGTGGGGGTCTTACACTACCGCTCTCTCAATAATTGTAACCCAAACCATGTCTGGATTTACAAAAGAACAATTAAAAAATGAACTAATATCCCATGGAGTGGCTTTACCGTCACCAAATGCAAAAAAACTGGAATACAGACGACTATATGAAAAATATGTTGCTCCAGTTGAGCAATATAAAGGGGATTTTTCTTCAGACGACGAAGATTTACCCATTAACGACATAAAAGTTCAGGTTAGAAATAGTATAGTAGTAGTGAATGGTTATGATGAGAAGGGTAGAGGTATTAAGATAGGTAGGTAGGTAGTAGTGAAGGTTTGCGCGGGAAGTGTGCATGATGGTCGTTGTTGTGGTGGTGAGTCAGTAGTGACTGCTGCTGCTACCAGCGCTTACCACACACCCTCTACCAGCCTCACACTCCTCATCCACCACACACACCATGGTACGTCTACCTTGTGTCCTACTACTGTTTAGTATGTCTTGGTGTCTCCCTGTTATACTAGGTTGGGTTTCCAGGTAATGGAGTAAATGTTGTTTTGATGTAACATGTGGAATGAGGCGAACATCCGGCCCTGCCGGGTTGACCACTGATTTTAAAATTAGTCTCCTGCTTTGCATTAGTAGTTATATATATATTACCCCAAGCTTTATTTCAATCATTTATCTACGTCGTCACTCATTAGTAATTATTAAAATAGTGTTACAGTAGGCCTACGGGCCCATGCTAATATTTTCAAAGTTTCTCAAGGTAATAACTTCAATGTCACTGCTAGTCATTTTTGATCAACTCGTTTCAAGCTCTAGTAACTAGTGGTTTCCTACTAGTATTTTTAATTGGAATACATTCAATTTGAATGTATTTTTGCAAATTCTGTCCCAGTTAAATATCTTAAACACTGAATTAATTTAAAATATATTGGCTTTATTATTTTTTGTTCCATCTGCACATTTTGTTCGGTAAGTAGCATAATTTCCCGTCTAAAACAACTTACAACGGTTTTACAGTTCGTATAAGTTTTTTGCAATGATATTGGAAGGCTTTTAGAATAAAAGTTGTGGGCATACATATATATTACATTATGGGCTAGTAGGCCTGCTGCAGTGCTCCTTTATGTTCTTATGTAGTTTCAACCGAGGATAATCCAATAAAATCAAACATTATTAGACTTGGGTCTATGTACATAGCCTGTTTCATAAGTATTTGGTCTGTCACAAATGATAATCTATGACACTTTATAAAATAGGTTAAGGCCCTAAGATATTCCCAAATTTTACTTGAGATTTACACATGGGACTGTATTTGCATAAAACTACTAATATATTGTAAACTATATAACATGAAAGTAGATGTGTTAGCTGTTTTATAAATATAGGTTGTCATGTCAAGAATGAAAATATGCTATGTAATGTTAGGATTGATACATGTATAGTAACTATGTGTGATTGGAGAACACAAATAAAATGAAGACCCCCAGTGGATTTAAACCCATTGAAGAATTTTACTGATATCTTAAGGTGTCACTTTTGTACAAGGGCAGGGCAAAAAAAAACTTTGCATCCATTGTTTTTCCTGACAAAAATAAAATTAGTTGATTTTGCTGTTAGCGATTCCCATCTGTCTGGTCCTATGAAGAAATTCCTTTAGAGGACATTGTTTAGTACAGATGTGTTGCCTGCTAGCCTTCATAGGATATGTAATCGACCAACAGAATTCTAAGAAAGACATCAACAAACTGGTAACACATTGGAATAAGTGCCACAGTAGGCATGGTAATATAATGACCCATAAACAGGATTCAGTATGGCTAGGTTGTAAGCTGGTAAAGAAAAGGTAATGGATGCAAAAACTTTTTGATCTGCCCTCTTATATCTAAAATGTGTATAGTTTGTAATTGTTAGTTTGTACACAAACTTTTGTATTGTAATTGCCTCTTCATAATATGATTCGCCAAAAACTGAACTTATATAGATTGAACTCTTAATTTACACATGATCAATATGTGCATAAAAGAATTCCAGTGATCTTTCAAATGTTATCAAATCATTGATCGATCAGAAGTCTCTTTGACTTGCCCAACATGATTTAGGTTTAGATTAAGTTATGGTTATATGGTATTTTAACAAGTCTCCAAACCTGCCACCTGGATAATTCACTAGTGGTGATTTGAAAAACTGGTAATGTTGCTTAACACCACCATACAACAGTGATGAGCTAAATTTTAACATTGTAATCTAAATGTGGTATGGTAATGACTACTGAATGTCATTGTAAGGTTGATTATGTGCTCTTAGGTAATCAATCAATTTGACAGAACGTTATCTTTGCTTAGCAGTAGTTAAGGAATGTATACTTGACCACACATATTTCTTAACTGTTAAATACTAGGGGAACGCATTTTGTCATCTAAGGTTCCATTCCGAATTAGAAATACCCTCTGTGCGTTCTGTGCAAAATGTGAGAAGGATTGATCTTGCTGTAAAGATTAGTGTTTAGTAAAAAGTATTCACATAATGCAGTATTTGAGAGGAAAATTAGTCAATTTTGTACAGTCTGGAATTATAAAAGGCATTAAGAGCATCTTAAGAGATTGTCTTCATAACCATTCATCACATCTGTCAGACACTGCAACATCATGGGATCTTGGTACAAAGACTTCAATGCTTGTCCAACTTTTGGACGACGACCTACTTACACTAGTGGCAGGTCCCACTGTGATCCCGCCTCATCCTGCTTCGAGTCGCCTGACTGCAGTATATAAGCCACCTCCCTGGCTCAATGCTGTACTTCCTACAAGTGATGGACTGAACACATTGATTCCAGGCTGAGGGACTGATCACCTCAAACTACTCCTCTCCTTACCCTTCTCTACTTTGTATTGGACTGATGAAGCCACTGTATGGTGAAACGTTTCTTCAATAAAGATTCCCATATGTTGCATGAGTGTCTCAGTTCTTCAACTTGTCGGTTTTCAAAACTATTCATCACATCATATAGTATCAACACATTTGAAATTGAAGTTAGCTAATTTAGTTATTAGGCATTAAAATGTCTGATGTGCATACATACATACTCCAAGATGAGGGATCTGTGAATTTTGGCCCCAGTAATTTTTTTTTTAAATAAATTCTCTTCCTTAGGAGGACTATGCAGAATTTTCTGATGGACATTCACCGATTCTAAACTCTGCACTGCTGGGAAACCTGATCTGCCCAAGAGGAAATTACGAAGTATAGTTCCTAGTCATGTTTTACCTTGGGTTTTTATCATGTAGCTACAACTTCAGTCTTTATTTTTTCATGTTTGTATATAGTGTACTATTCTCATTACTTCTATATAGTATATTTGTGAAGCCCATAAATATTAATTATTTTATAAAAATTGTAATTATGAATGGTAAATTTTTTGTCCACATAGGCTTTGAGTTTTTAAAAGGACTATCTTTTCATTATGGTTAAGTGATAAGGGGCTCTATTGTGAGCTTCATGCACTTAACCAATTTTGGTAAATTGCAGTACTGCTGCAAATGTGTGCTGTTACAGTTAGCTTTGTTGTAATTAAAACAAAACAGTAAAGGTACAAAAACAGTAGGTTCGTCTTGCTGGTGTATGTTCACATGCTTATACAATTGTGTAGTCAAATGTACATTTTATTTGGATTATTTTACTTCAGTGGGATGAGGGATACCCAGGATAACCCAATAAAGTGCATCATTACAGTGGAGTCTTTTTTAATTCTCCCTAGCTTGTAGACTAACTCTCCAGTATTTATTTATTGCTGGGTGTCATGAGCAGTAGATGTTGGGATATTTTCCTCTGTTCTACCTTGTTTGGGGGATTCAGCCCCACATCATACCTGGAGAGAGTTCCAGGGGTCAACGCCCCCGCGGCCCGGTCTGTGACCAGGCCTCCTGGTGGATCAGAGCCTGATCAACCAGGCTGTTGCTGCTGGCTGCATGCAAACCAACGTACGAGCCACAGCCCGGCTGATCAGGAACTGACTTTAGGTGCTTATCCAGTGCCAGCTTGAAGACTGCCAGGGGTCTGTTGGTAATCCCCCTTATGTGTGCTGGGAGGCAGTTGAACAGTCTCGGGCCCCTGACACTTATTGTATGGTCTCTTAACGTGCTAGTGACACCCCTGCTTTTCATTGGGGGGATGGTGCATCGTCTGCCAAGTCTTTTGCTTTCGTAGTGAGTGATTTTCGTGTGCAAGTTCGGTACTAGTCCCTCTAGGATTTTCCAGGTGTATATAATCATGTATCTCTCCCTCCTGCGTTCCAGGGAATACAGGTTTAGGAACCTCAAGCGCTCCCAATAATTGAGGTGTTTTATCTCCGTTATGCGCGCTGTGAAAGTTCTCTGTACATTTTCTAGGTCGGCAATTTCACCTGCCTTGAAAGGTGCTGTTAGTGTGCAGCAATATTCCAGCCTAGATAGAACGAGTGACCTGAAGAGTGTCATCATGGGCTTGGCCTCCCTAGTTTTGAAGGTTCTCATTATCCATCCTGTCATTTTTCTAGCAGATGCGATTGATACAATGTTATGGTCCTTGAAGGTGAGATCCTCCGACATGATCACTCCAGGTCTTTGACGTTGGTGTTTCGCTCTATTTTGTGGCCAGAATTTGTTTTGTACTCTGATGAAGATTTAATTTCCTCATGTTTACCATATCTGAGTAATTGAAATTTCTCATCGTTGAACTTCATATTGTTTTCTGCAGCCCACTGAAAGATTTGGTTGATGTCCGCCTGGAGCTTTGCAGTGTCTGCAATGGAAGACACTGTCATGCAGATTCGGGTGTCATCTGCAAAGGAAGACACGGTGCTGTGGCTGACATCCTTGTCTGTCGGATATGAGGATGAGGAACAAGATGGGAGCGAGTACTGTGCCTTGTGGAACAGCTTTTCACCGTAGCTGCCTCGGACTTTACTCTGTTGACGACTACTCTCTGTGTTCTGTTAGTGAGGAAATTATAGATCCATCGACCGACTTTTCCTGTTATTCCTTTAGCACGCATTTTGTGCGCTATTACGCCATGGTCACACTTGTCGAAGGCTTTTGCAAAGTCTGTATATATTACATCTGCATTCTTTTTGTCTTCTAGTGCATTTAGGACCTTGTCGTAGTGATCCAATAGTTGAGACAGACAGGAGCGACCTGTTCTTAACCCATGTTGCCCTGGGTTGTGTAACTGATGGGTTTCTAGATGGGTGGTGATCTTGCTTCTTAGGACCCTTTCAAAGATTTTTATGATATGGGATGTTAGTGCTATTGGTCTGTAGTTCTTTGCTGTTGCTTTACTGCCCCCTTTGTGGAGTGGGGCTATGTCTCTTGTTTTTAGTAACTGTGGGACGACCCCCGTGTCCATGCTCCCTCTCCATAGGATGGAAAAGGCTCGTGATAGGGGCTTCTTGCAGTTCTTGATGAAGACAGAGTTCCATGAGTCTGGCCCTGGGGCAGAGTGCATGGGCATGTCATTTATCGCCTGTTTGAAGTCATTTGGCGTCAGGATAACATCGGATAGGCTTGTGTTAATCAAATTTTGTGGCTCTCCCATAAAAAATTAATTTTGATCTTCGACTCTGTCTGGTTAGCGGCTTGCTAAAAACTGAGTCATATTGGGACTTGAGTAGCTCACTCATTTCCTTGCTGTCATCTGTGTAGGACCCATCTTGTTTAAGTAGGGGCCCAATACTGGACGTTGTTCTCGATTTTGATTTGGCATAGGAGAAGAAATACTTTGGGTTTCTTTCGATTTCATTTATGGCTTTTAGTTCTTCCTGCGATTCCTGACTCCTAAAGGATTCTTTTAGCTTAAGTTCGATGCTTGCTATTTCTCTGACCAGTGTCTCCCTACGCATTTCAGATATATTGACCTCTTTTAGCCGCTCTGTTATTCTTTTCCGTCGCCTGTAAAGGGAGCGCCTGTCTCTTTCTATTTTACATCTACTCCTCCTTTCTCTTAGAGGAATAAGCCTTGTGCATACATCGAGTGCCACCGAGTTAATCTGTTCTAGGCATAAGTTTGGGTCTGTGTTGCTTAGTATATCTTCCCAGCTTATATCGGTTAGGACTTGGTTTACTTGGTCCCACTTTATGTTTTTGTTATTGAAGAGGTATGAAATGACAGGCGACTCATATCTTGCTCTCTGTATATATGTTCATTGTTAATTTTAGTGATTTAATGACAAAATTAAATTTTGTTTGCACCTTAATCCGTAAATGGTCCAAACATATACAGTGGACCCTCGACCAGTGATATCATCGATTAACGATAGATCTGACTAGCGATACATTTTATCGCAAAAATTTTGCCTCGATTAGCGCTAAAAAACTCGACCAGCGCTATTCGTTCCGTCTGAGACGTGTCCACTTCTGGCCAGTGTTTACAAGCCAGCCAGCCACCGCAGTCGCTTCCAAGCATACAATCGGAACATTTCATATTATCACAGCCTTTTTAGTGATTGCACCTGCAAAATAAGTCACCATGGGCCCCAAGAAAGTTTCTAGTGCCAACCCTACAGCAAAAAGGGTGAGAATTACTATGGATATGAAGAAAGAGATCATTGCTAAGTATGAAAGTGGAGCGCATGTCTTCGAGCTGGCCAGGCTGTACACAAAACCCCAATCAACCATCGCTACTATTGTGGCCAAGAAAACGGCAATCAAGGAAGCTGTTCTTGCCAAAGGTGCAACTATATTTTCGAAACTGAGATCGCAAGTGATAGATGTTGAGAGACTGTTATAGGTATGGATAAACGAAAAACAGATAGCAGGAGATAGCATCTCTCAAGCGATCATATGTGAAAAGGCTAGGAAGTTGCATGATGATTTAATTAGAAAAATGCCAGCAACTAGTGGTGATGTGAGTGAATTTAAGGCCAGAAAAGGTTGGTTTGATAGATTTAAGAATCGTAGTGGCATACATAGTGTGATAAGGCATGGTGAGGCTGCCAGTTTGGACCAAAAAGCAGCTGAAAAATATGTGCAAGAATTCAAGGAGTACATAGACAGTGAAGGACTGAAACCTGAACAAGTGTTTAATGGTGACACTGACAATGTTGTGAAACACTTTAGGAATGTCATAAAGGAACGGGAGGTACAGGCCTCTATGGGCAGATATGTTGTGCAACAGAGGTCCAGTGACTCTCAAGCTGGTCCTAGTGGCATTAAAAGAAGGGAAGTAACCCCGAAAAAGGACTTGCCACCTCAAGTCCTAATGGAAGGGGATTCCCCTTCTAAACACTAAGACCATCAACACTCCCCTCTTCCCATCCCATCAATCGTCACCAGATCTTCAATAAAGGTAAGTGTCATGTAACTGTGCATGTCTTCTTCAGTTTGTGTATTAAAATTAATATTTCATGTGTTAAATTTTTTTTTTTCAGTACTTTTGGGTGTCTTGCACAGATTAATTTGATTTCCATTATTTCTTATGGGAAAAATTAACTTGACTAACGATTATTTTGACTAACGATGAGCTCTCAGGAACAGATTAATGGTGTTAGTCGAGGGTCCACTGTATATACGTTCTCTCCTGTAGTGCCCCAACTTTTTTGAGAAAAACTTTTTTTTTTTTCTTAATAGGAAAAAAGAATATATGGTACCCAGGCATCCCCAATTATTTCAATATGGTGCACAGTGAGTGCACACACCCATTCTCTCATGTCTATGTGACTCAGACTTATCATGGCAATGTTGAATGTATGACAAATAAAACATATATACAGTGGACCCTCGACCAACGATGGCATCGATTAACAATAAATCCGACTAGCGATACATTTTAACGCAAAAATTTTGCCTCGACTAGCGCTAAAAAACTCGACCAAACACTATTCGTTCCGTCTGAGACGCGTCCACTTCTGGCCAGCGTTTACAAGCCAGTCAGCCACCGCGGTCGCTTCCAAGCATACAATCGGAACATTTCATATTATCACAGCCTTTTTAGTGATTGCACCTGCAAAATAAGTCACCATGGGCCCCAAGAAAGCTTCTAGTGCCAACCCTACAGCAAAAAGGGTGAGAATTACTATGGATATGAAGAAAGAAATCATTGCTAAGTATGAAAGTGGAGTGCGTGTCTCCGAGCTGGCCAGGTTGTACACAAAACCCCAATCAACCATCGCTACTATTGTGGGCAAGAAAACGGCAATCAAGGAAGCTGTTCTTGCCAAAGGTGAAACTGTTTTCGAAACTGAGATCGCAAGTACTCGAAGATGTTGAGAGACTGTTATTGGTGTGGATAAACGAAAAACAGATAGCAGGAGATAGCATCTCTCAAGCGATCATATGTGAAAAGGCTAGGAAGTTGCATGACGATTTAATTAAAAAAATGCCAGCAACTAGTGGTGATGTGAGTGAATTTAAGGCCAGCAAAGGATGGTTTGAGAGATTTAAAGGGAAGGGAAGTAACCCCGGAAAAGGACTTGCCGTCGAGTCCTAATGGAAAGGGATTCCCCTTCTAAACACTAACCATCAACACTCTCCCCTCCTCCCATCCCATCAATCATCACCAGATCTTCAATAAAGGTAAGTGTCATGTAACTGTGCATGTCTTCTTCAGTTTGTGTGTATTAAAATTAATATTTCATGTTCGTAAAAACAATTTTTTTTTCATACTTTGGGGTGTCCTACACGGATTAATTTGATTTCCATTATTTCTTATGGGGAAAATTAACTTGACTAACGATAATTTTGACTAACGATGAGCTCTCAGGAACGGATTAAAAGCGTTAGTCGAGGGTCCACTGTATATACGTTTGGGGCACTAGCGGTAAAAACGTATATGTATGTTTGGACTGTTTACAGGTTAAAATAGACAAGACCATCAATTTTGCCCACAGCAATGAAATTAGATACTTGACAGTATAATGATAATTAACTGTTTTGTGACATTATGGTAATGAAATGGAGAAATGTGGTGCTGTACATTTGTACTGTCTTGTGGCTTGATTTGATTCCCAACACCAGTGGATATGTTGGGCATGTTTCCTTACACATGCTGTTGCTGCTCATGTAGAAGCAAGTAGGTACCCTGGGTGTTAGCTGTTGTGGGTTGCATACTGTGAGGGCAAGATTAAAGTACCCCAGTGGAAACCAGTCTCCAATGATGCACTGACATTATTAGGTTATCCTGGGTAGCTAACCCTCTGAGTTAAAAGTCCAAACAAAATCTTGTATTAACCTAGGCAAACCTCATGTTTATCATGCTGCAGTATTTTATACAGTACAGCATTTGAAATCTTTGTCATGATGTTAATAGTATGTTTTAATTTCCTAGGCTGTTAATGAAAAGCTGGGTTATATAATTTGTACAATACTACAGTGGACCCTCCTTTTTTGTTGGGCTCTGTTTTCGTGAATTTCAGTTATCGCCGACTTTTCGTAAAATATTGGCTTAGTTTTCGTTACTTTCCTCTGTTCTCGTCAGTGGTACGGAACATGTCTGAGTGTGCTCACGTGCACACAACCTCCCACACACACATTCTGAGGCAATGTCGCTTTGATTCTTGGCAAGTGAACTTTATCCTGTGAGGTCGTAGGAAACATTTCATAATAATTCATTGTTTTTTGCACTTGATTATTTTGTGTGACTGCTAAATAAGCCACCATGGGCCCAAAGAAAGCTGCTAGTGCCAGTCCTTTGGTAAAGGTGAGAGAAACGATAGAATTAAAGAAAAAGATTGTAGAAAAATACGAAAGTGATGACGGTAGTGATAATGGTAGAAGGTGATAGTGGGTGTGATGGTGGTAGTGATTGTGGTAGAGGGTAGAGCTGCAAGAGCTCTCTAGAGTTTTTTTTGTGCGACAGGGGTCCAGTGACTCAAGCTGGTACTAATGCCATTAAAAAACAAAGAAGGGAAGTAACCCTGGAAAAGGACTTGGTACCTGAAGTCTTAATGGAGGGGGATTTCCCTTCCAAACAATAATCAATCCTCCCTGTCTTCCATACATCAAAAAGGTAAGTGTGATGTTCATTTATACATGTTATTAGTGCTTTATAATATACTGTATTTGTCATTCTTTTCTGTATGTAAATCTATATTTAGTCTCTAAAAAAAGTTATTTTTTGTTAATACTTTTGGAAGTCTGGAACGGATTAATTGGATTTACATTATTTCTTACGAGGAAAATAGTTTGTTTTCGTCAAGTTCACATTTCGTCAGACTCTCTGGAACGGATTAATGACAAAAAGGGAGGGTCTACTGTATTACAAAATTCCATGTATAGTGTATTTGTGTGATCTGCAAATTTTTCACTGTTGCTCAAGCTTTAAATTGGGTAGTAGGTGTTCATAAAAATTGTGGTATACTATCAGTGCCGTAAATAGATTGTGTCTAGCCTGAAGAATTTAACCAAACCTAGTAAAGTGTTATATGAATGAAAGATCTTTGTGGTTCATGATACAGTATGGTATATAGAGGATATGATAAATTATGCAGTGGAGAGAATTTCACTAGAAAAATCATTAACTGAATACTGTGTTCTCAGATAATTGTAATGAACACAAGGTCTCCTTGAAAAGCTGAATAAGATGTTCTCAAATAATTGTAATGAACAGCAGGGTCTCACTGAAAAGTTACCCAGGCCAGCAAACTTGCTGTCATTTGACTAGTGTAAGGGCATCTGAAAGCTAATGTTAATATATTGTATGTTAAATGTCCTGGGAACTTAGAGATTATAGTAGAAAATCTGATTGTACGAAGATTAGCATTAGCATGTCACTGTTTAAAATTCATGTACTGTATGATATACTGAGAGGGTTTGAAACTTAGAGATGGTAATTAAAGCTTTTAACTTAATGTACGAGAGATGTACATCACTATACAAGAAAGCCACGTAGAATAAAGTTCCAGTTTCATATGCAAAGGGCCATTGATTAATTCTTCCAGCATTTTTTTTTTTTTTAAAGCATGTCATGTTAACCTTCAGACTGATTTCCTCAGACAACCTGGGAAAGTGGCTGTAGAACACACTTTTCTGACAGCTTTGAGATCATTATTGTAGTGTTTTACTGTTTAAAAACTGTTTGGCTACACATCTGGCAACCTAAATGACTATATAGATTACAGAAGATAAGAATGTCTGAGTTACGATGCTCTACCCTTCCAGATAAGTCACTTGGAACCAGTTTTGCGTGATCCATAGAAACTTACATTGTGAACATTCAAACAAATTATTTTCTAGAAATTTTAAGCAGCAGTTTATTTGGAGGATAAACTACTTAATAAAGCAACTAACAAAAATTGTTACTTTGTACAGTATTAGATAACCCTTTTGGGTTTAGTGCTTAGTTTGATTATATTGGTATTTGTATTATTAGTACAGGTGCACATTCCTTTATCTGAAACCCTTGAGGCCTGTATTGTTTTGAATTTCAGTGCTGTATAGCCCTTGTGGTTTAGCGTTTCTTTTTTATTATAATAATGAATTTCAGACTTTTTTGAATTTCAGAATGATTCTCGATGCCGCCACATGGCGGCATGAACCAGCACGGAGATGACTGATGCGCCACACTCCACAAAAAACTTCGATTTTCGGAACTTTTCAAATTGCAGAATTTCAGATAAAGGGATGTGGATCTGTACTGAATAAATTTTTTGTTTATTGGTATATTACTTTATATAATGTACCTTTTTTTTTAACACATTGGCTGTTATCTACCAAGGTGGGGCGACCCCAAAAAAAGTTTCATCATCATTCACACATAATCAGTGTCATTGCAGAAACTCGAATATGTTTAGATGTCACTCCAAACAGCCAATATCCCAAACCCCTCCTTTAATGTGCAGGCATTGTAATTCCTACCTCCAGGACTCTAGTCTGGCTAACTGGTTTTCCTGAATCCTTTCACAGAATATTACCATGCTTGTATTCCAAACAGTTTGTCAGGTCCCAAAAACCATTTGTCTCCATTCACTCCTAACATGCCTATGCATGCATACTCCATGTCCAAGCCCCTTGCACACAAAACCTCTTTTACCCCCCTCCATCCTTAACTAGGACAGCCCCTACCCTTCCTACCCTCCACTACAGATATATACCCTCTCCAAATCATCCTATTTTGCTAAATAACCAAACCACCTCAACAACCCCTCTTCAGCCCCCCTGAATAATACTTTTTGTAACTCCACACCACCTCCTAATTTCCACACTACGAATTCTCTGCATGATATTTACACCACACATTGCCCTTAGACATGACATTATCACTGCCTCCAGTCTCATTCATTCAGTAATTATATTTTTCTAACAAGTGGCCTTTCAGAATTGCAAAGTATCTTTTCAGTAATGATTTCAGTGCTGAATATAGTTTGTACCGTATTTGAGTTCCCCAATTTGTAAGTGTTCACATGGAGAAGTTTTTAATGGGGATTCTCTTATATGATGTGAAGCTTCGTAAATTGCCGCTTAAGACATTGGTTTGGAACATTTGTGAGAAAATGTCTCTGCCTGATAGTTGATGACAATTAAGTACTTATACACTAGGACAAGTACTGTACTGTACTAAAGAATTATGTACACTGGGTCATATTTATGTTGGTTAATACCAGCAACACACACTCGTGTTGCTTGCTGAACATGTCACTTGTATGTACATAAACATTTAAGGTGTTGCCGACAAATGTAGAATGTAGGTGATGCCTGTGCACTTGGAGTTTTGAAACATTTGCATCATACCATGTTTAATGGGGGAGGGAGGGGTGATGTTAGATGGTGTCCCCAAACTGTTCTCAGGGACCATATCTAATTACCATGAGCAAAACTGAGCTATGATCTCATGAAATCTTCACTGCATTCATTTTTTTTTTCAACTGCAAGAGAGAATACAGTACCTATAATTTTACTGTTCTTCCCTTCTAGGCATCATCAGAAACAAGTATGATTATAGATGGCCTTGACATCTCCAGGCTTGATGATGATGAACTTTACTCAAGACTCAAAGACCTTGGAGCAGAAGTTGGACCAATTGTTGGTGAGACTTTGCATTTGTCATCAGGATAATTTTATTGCCATTTCCAAAGAAAAACTTCAGGATTAAATTTAGCTGCCTCTGCTGATTAGGAATTTGCTTTATTAGACTTGCATGGAGTTATCCTAGGTCATTTACACATGTTACTATGTATGACAATTGTAATCATCCAGACTAGTGTAAGCTTTTATCTAAATGCTTAGTAAGTAAGTGATAATAGTGTGGGGGCTGGCCTGGAGTTACTCCACAACTGTGTCCAGACATTGGTGGGAGGGTGTGCTCCTGTTCAGTGATGGTTTTCAGCTAATTAAATCTGTAGTTCCTGACTCATATTACCAAACAAATGTGTAGACAGTTATATTACACGGTAGCTATGTTACTGAAAACAATGTGTTAGGTAAAACCGTGTTGGATAAATTGAAGAACTTGTGGGAAAAATAGTTATGTTCCTGGGAGCCCCCATAAAGCCAAACAACTTTTTTTTAGACCAACAGATCTTACAAAAATAAAAGTGGATATGTAATTTTAGTTCATTGTGATGTTTTTGCTTTTAAGACTAAAAATGCAACAGAGATAATAGTATTTCTTACCTTAAATTGTGGGTGCTTGTGTGTGTGGATGATTGTGGAAAGAGTGGAGATGCATGGTTTGGCCCTACTGGGCTGAGGTGTATGGTTGTTGGTTGTCGGCAGGAGTGGATGGTAGAGGTTCTGGTACTAAAGTTGATTTTTGTATTGGAGTGTGCATAAATTCTGTAATGATCTCTGGGCTCTTTTACCCTGCAGTACATTATACATTATACAGCTGACGGTAAAGCATCATCAGCTGGTCTAGACCCTGTTTCAAGGCATTGCTTCTAGATTTGTCAGGGTCCTCTTCAGTGAAAAAGTCTGCAACTTTACCAATAATATGGAACTGCTCACGTAAATGCTGCAATGTTAATTGTTTTTCTTCAGGTTCATCTGTTATGTGGCTCCCTTGTATCTGCATCGAGCTTTGCCAACATTTTCTCTGGACTCCTGTCTTCATCATCATCATCATCTAAGAGCTCATTCACATCTTCATTCATATCTTCAAAACCATCACCTGGTAATCTCTTGCCAGCTAAACAATTTCCTGAACCTGACTCTCAAGCAAGGAAAAAAATAGTGAAAGAATTAACTACAGAAGGCCAAAACTTTCCCCAGCCTTCATTTAATGTTGATCGGGGCACTTCATTCCATGCACTTCTAGCATAGCTGATGGCATCTGCAATGTTAAATTTATTCCAGAAACTTGGTACTGGCAGGTTGGAGTCAGTCCATTGATACAACTAGTTTTTTTTCATAACTTTTTTGTGTGTAGTAACACTTGATTGACTTAATTCCCCGATACAGTGGTTGTATTAAAGATGTATTTGGAGGTAAAAATACAACTTTTACATGTGGGGTCACATCCAGCAAAATTTGTGGATGAGTACAGGAATTATCAAGAATGAAGAGAGCCTTGAATGCAAGGTTCTTGCTGTGCAGGTAAAACTTGACTTCAGAATAAAGTGATGCTTAAGCCAGTCAAGAAATATTTCCTGTCATCCATGCTGAGTGGTTTGACCTCCAAATTACTGGTAAGGTGTTTTTATCTACACCTTTCAAAGCACGAGGATTCTTAGAGCAGTAAATAACCATGGACTTGTACTTGAAATCGCCTGATGCATTACCGCAAAGGAGCAAGGTGAAGCGATCCTTTGCTGCTTTGAAACCTGGTACACTTTTCTCTTGCTGACTGATATAAGTTCGTGTTGGCATTTTCTTCCAAAAAATGCTTGTCTTGTCAGCATTAAACACTTGATGTGGCTCGTAGCCACCCTCGGAAATAATTTCCTACAATTCAGCAGGGAAATTACTTGCTGCTGTATGATCAACTGAAGCACTTGCACCAGTAAACTTGATACAGTCCTCCCTCACAAATCCGGCAATCAGTTTTTCGGTTCCTTCAGTTATTCGGCACTAATTTTGACTAGCATAATTTCAAATTTCCAGGGTCGCCACACCAACCTGCTGGTACTGTTTGGTGGCGCTACTTGCTGCATAAATTATTCCAATTTCTTTTTCTCCGTTTATTGTTTTAACCTGCTTACTTTTAGCCCTAGCCATGGTTCCAATGAATAAAAGAAATTCTTCTCATTATGTAAAGCACCTACACAGTACATTATCCATTAAAGATAAGGTGGCTTTGAAGCCACTGTCGGTTGTCATGAACTCAGTCTCGTGAAGCAGGAGAATATGCTTTATTATTACGCAAATATCAACACTACAGCTTATTTGCTTATCACAATTGATCTAATATGACATAATAAACAATATAAATAACATAAAACATATTAAATACTCCAGAATAAATAATAATTGGCATAATACCGAGCAGTTTGACAGAGTTATGAAGAGGATATGGTAAACAAATACCATTCTCCTATCCTTGTCTTGGGGGCTTATATTAGAGAAAACGGAGTATAGCACAGGGCTAACTATGATATACACTCGTACTCCACCATAAACATGAAACAAAAAAGTTATTTTCTCTCTATAGATTATCACACACAGCAGCATGTGTGTAGAGAACCTAGGTTAACCCATAAAAAGTCAATGTGGCTTATTTCTAGTACCTGGCTTGGGTTAGCCATATATGATTTTTGGTAAATATTCGATTCCCAGCCAGGGTAGAAACATTAGGTGTGTTTCTTACACCTGTTGTCTATGTTTACCCATCAGTAAATGGGTATCTGGGTGTTAGTCAACTAGTGTGGGTGTTATCCTGGGACACTAATGTAATTTTCTTGAAATACTCTGCATAACAAGCGGCTTTCTATACAGTAGTATGTCACTGATGTCAGCTAGACCTGTATACCTTGTATGTGTAGTAAATATATTATTATTATTATTATTATTATTATATTATTATTATTATTTTCTCTGTTGTTTGTTGGGTTATCTTATTCAAACTTGGACAGTGTATGATGGAAAGATACTTCTTCACGTACACCAAAAATTAAAGAAATCAGCCATTAGCGGTATATTTTTGTATGGTTGTTGTGGTTATATTCTCATTTTTTCGCTCTCATTTGATAGAATGAAAGACATATTACAGAAATAGATATGATTTTGATTGCTTTCATGAAGAAAAGTACCTTGAAATTGCGCTCACAGTAGCGAAAATGTTCTATTCTTTAGCGAAGCTCAAGAGTAAACAAATGACGTCACCGTCCAATACCTGTCCGCCTGCCAGTCTAAATTCCAGTACGGAGTCAAGAATGGATTGACATTATTTATACAATTACAATAATGTCTGCATAACAGTAAATCTTCTATTTTTTTGTGAATAAAAATTCCAAATGGTAAGCAAGAGTAATATAAGAGGGGCTTGTAGCCGTGACTAATGAACAGAGAAAATGTTATTTTAGTGCCAGGAATGTCTGCATTATTTATTCTGGACACTATTTTGAAATTGGCATCTGTTGAAATTTGTGTGAAATCGGCCAAATTGCCAATTTCTGACCACTATTGGGTAGTTGAAATAAGTGAATGGGCGGTTTCTTGTACTCGATTGACAGACTAGAAGTAAATAAGTTTATTCAGGTATATACAGATACATAGATTATCATACATAGCAGTGTATGTATAGTTACATAGATTATCATACATAGCGGTGTATGTATAGAGAACCTAGGATAACCCAGAAAAGTCAAAGTGACTTATTTCCAGTACCTGGCTTGAGCTTGCCATATATGATTTTTGGTAAATATTTTTTTTTCTCAGTTGTTTGTTGGGCTATCTCATTGAAACTTGGGCAATGTATGATGGAAAGATGCTTCTTAATGTACAACAAAAATAAAAAAGACCTACGATAAATAAGGGAGTTCACTTCTCAGCCATTAGCCGCCTCTTTGCAGTATGTTTTCGTATGGTTGTATTCTCGTTTTTTTGGACTCGTTTGATAGAATGGAAGATATATCACAGAAATAGACATGATTTTGATTGCTTTCATGACGAAAAGTACCTTGAAATTGAGCTCAAAGTAGAGGAAAGTTTGATTTTTGCCGATGTTCATTGAACTTTGTGCAAGTCAAGTTGGCTAATTTTATTAAGTGTATTCTAGCCTAACCACTCTGTAATCCCGCAAACTCAGTAATCCGGCACACTACAGGTCCCAATGATGCCGGATTTGTGAGGGAGGACTATTATGTAACTTATTACACAACTTGGTTATGGAACCAGCCTGTGCTAAACAAACACTTTTTCAGGCCTTCCTTCCTTATCGCAAGTATCCCGCAGGCAACGCTCCAAATTATTTTCCGCTCCTGCAAACCAAACCATGTTAAGTTAATTTTATGAAGTGTTGTATAAAATTGTGCTGCAATTTTTTCAATTTTGTGAGTGTGAGTGAGTGTGAGTGAGTGAGTGTGAGTGAGTGTGAGTGAGTGTGAGTGAGTGTGAGTGAGTGTGAGTGAGTGTGAGTGAGTGTGAGTGAGTGAGTGTGAGTGAGTGAGTGAGTGAGTGTGAGTGAGTGAGTGTGAGTGGTGAGTGTGGTGGAGTGTTGAGAGAGGCGCGCCAGCGAGCGAGCCTTGGCAGCAGCAAGCGGCAGCGAAAGCGAAGCGAAGAAGCGGCGAAGCGAAGAACAGAGCGAGAGCGAGCGAAGCGCGAAAGCGAAAGAAAGCGGCGGCGGGCGAAGCGAAAGCGAAGCGAGAAGCGAAAAGAAAAGCGAGCGAGCGGCAGCGAAAGCGCAGCAGCGAGCGAAGAGCGAAAGCGAAGCGAGAGAGAGAAAGCGAGCAGAGCGAAGCGAAGAAAGCGAGAGAGAGAAGGCGAGAGAAGGCGAGAGAAGGCGAGAGAAGCGAAGAAGGCGAAGAAAAAGCAAAGCGAAGCGAAGCGAAAGCGAAGCGAAAGCGAAGCAGCGAAAGCGAAGAAAAAGCGAAAGCGAAAGCGAAGCGAAGAAAGCGAAAGGCGAAAGAAAGGCGAAGAAAGCGAAGCGAAGCGCGAAGAAGAACGAAGCAGCGAAGAAAGCGAGCGAAAGCGAAGCGAAGAGCGAGCGAAAGCGAAGCGAAGCAGAAGCGAAGAAGAACGAAAAGAAAAAGCGAAAGCGAAAGAGCGAAGAGCGAAGGCGAAGAAAGAAAGGCGAAGAAAAGCGAAGAAGAAGAAGAAGGCGAAGCGAAAGCGAAGAAGAGCGAAGCGAAGAGAGAAAGCGAAAAGCGAAGCGAAGAAAGCGAAGCGAAAAAGAAGCGAAAAGCGAAAGCGAAGAAGAAAGCGAAGAAAGCGAAAGCGAAGAAGAAAGCGAAAACGAGAAGAGAAGCAGAAGAAGCGAGAAAGCGAAGAAGCGAAGAGCGAGAGAGAGAGAGCGAGAGAGAGAGAGCGAGAGAGAGAGAGCGAGAGAGAGAGCGAGAGAGAGAGCGAGAGAGTGCGAGAGAGAGTGCGAGTGCGAGAGAGAGAGAGAGTGCGAGTGAGTGCGTGTGTGAGCATGAGTGAGAGAATACACACACACAGCCTCTCCTTACTTAACGACGGAGTTCTGTTCCTAAGACCATGTCGGTAAGTGAATTTGTCGCTAGTGAGGAGCATACTGTAATGGTAGTGGGTATGCATAACCATCTTTCATATTTTTAACATCACCTTTGCTCCATTTATAACACACATACATAGAATGGTCATAACATTTGCATGCATTTGGTTAAAAACTGAGGAAAATTATAATTCAGCCTTGCCTAAAACACAAATCTAAAACTTGTTTCTTGACCAATCTCTACCAAGCAAATGTGAACTCTAACCTTTACATGCCTAAAATGAGCTTACACCCAATATGAATGCATTTGATAAAAAACTAGCCATTTTTTTATAATTAAAGATAGAAACTGGACTGAGAAAAAAAAAAAGTCAGAGCTACCAGGATAGGTAGGAAACGAGTGAAAAGTAAATTATACAAAAAATGAATTGCGAAAAGGCGGAAACACAGTAGGTGGAGGTGCGATAGATGGTCTACTTTATGAATTGCATACTGTACATGAGAATGATTTAGCTATATTGAACTTATGTTTCAGATTCTACACGGAAAGTTTACGAAAAGAAGTTGTTCGTCATGATGGGGGGTGATATGGTAGAATCTTTCACATATAATGGGGATGTTGATGATGAATACTCTGGCAGTGAAGAAGGTACAGTAAAGATGTTAAGACAATTTTTGTATTTACTTTCTTATGACAGATTTATGACAACTGATACATTGTATATGTGGCAAGTCAAATTTAAAAAAAAAGTTTTAAATGGAACACTTACATGTTGCTTCATTAAGATTAGACTCTAAGTTATGTATTGTGCAAATACCACAGTTTATCAGAGGGCATAAACTGGGGAATGTCACCAAGCATTGTGATTAATATAGCTATAAGCTAAAGAGTGAAGAAGTTTTAAACTGTACGAGATAGGCATGATAGGCAAACATTAGTTAAATATTTAAAAAAATTTGAAACATTAGGAAGGTTAATGTCAAAGTTTTATGGGAGAGTAAATGTCAGTGTTTAGTTTACCAATACATAATCATGATTAGTACCTTTTAATAAATTTGAACATTGTGCTAGCTCTTTGCTATTCATTCACTGCATTTCATTTGATAGAACAAGAGGGTACTGAATTTGATTCACCTCATTTCTTATGGGAAAGTATATGCATTTTTTTTTAATCTAATGTGGTTGCAGGGGTAGAATTTCAGCTCCTGGGCCTTTCTCTTTGCTGGTTGATAGTAGGCTCACTCTTCACTGGCTTTGAGAGCCTCCTCATACTTCTTAGGTATGCATGGATGCTACATCTACCACTTCATTCTCCAGGTCTTTCCACTTCCTGACTATTAGGCTGAAGAAATACTTCCTGACATCCCAGTGACTTGTCTGTGTTTTCATCTTCCAGCTACGACCTTGTGCTCCTATTTCCTGTCTCTGAAACAATGTGCCCCTGTCCATTCTGTCAACTCCTCTCAGTATTTTGTACTTTTGTACATTGTTAACATATTGCCCTAAGTCTTTCTTTCCTCTAGTGTCATCAACTTACTTCCCTTAACCTCTTGTAGGATATACTCCCCTAGCAAACCTCATTCATTTTCTCCAATTTCTTGACATGCTTGACCAGGTGCGAGTTCCATACTGGTGCTGCATATTCCGAAATTGGTCATGACTTACATGGTATACAGTGTTGTGAATGATTTCTTAGTTAGATTTCTGAGTGCTAATATTAGATTTGCCAGATGAGCAGTTGCTGCTGCTGGAGCAGCATCTGCCCATCTGATATATTTTCATTTGTGCATGATAAATGGGTAAAAATCTTTTCTGTTTTCTTTAGCTACACTTGCATTGCCATGGTACATGTTAGTTTTTTCATTTTTGCATTGCTTTACAGTGCAAAAAATGTTAATAGCTAGGCCAAGCACAGTCATGAAATATTCATGTTTCAGAGGTGGTGGTAGAAAAGCCAACAATATCACGCTCTTCTTTCATGAGTGAATCAACAAGATTTACTACAACTTCCTCCTCCCCTTCAAAACACACAGACTTACGTAAACGTATTATGTCACCAGGTAAGATTATTGTGTGTTATGAGCTACCGCAATATAGGTAAAAAGACTTTTATTATTATTATTTTGGGGGGGATGGGGAAGATAGTTTAAAAACCACTTATGTAAATTATTGAATATTTCTTTTTTATAAAGGAAAAGAAAATGGGTTACAAATGTGTACCCATCATTTTAGGTGTTTTGGTGCTGGTGAAAGGCTGTCAATTCAAGGAATTGGATTCTGCCATCTTGGATCAAAGCAATTGCCTCTCATTGCCTTTGCACTGACCCTTATCGGTTTAGCTTTCCTTCATTGTAATAATACAAATGTGCAGTGGTAAGCCTGTGTGCATTTTTCATTACAAGGAGGATTGAATTGTCTCCTGTCCAAAATCTCGAGACTGACCATGCTATTTAACTGTACTCCTTCGAAGATAAGCTTCCATTAAGCATTTTGTGAAATAAGAGAAAGTGAAGAATGTTTACTGTAAGACAGATACTGTGGGTATGTATGGTCTTGAAGGATGTGCGTAATTAAAGGAATCTGTAAGTATTACAAAATTTAGTTTCAAATTTGTACTCTGGCATACAATGAGCTTTGTAAATGGTAAAGAGGTTGGTGAGTAATGGATAATATGCTAGTGGAAAAAAGCAGTAAGAGGAATACTTACAGGTACAGTATGTTTTATTATGAAATTTCACGATAATTGGCACTTTACATAAACACGAGGGTATAAGTGTAATTGTTGAGAAATTGAAAGTGAAAGATGGCCAGTAATTAGTAGGAAGAGTTGATAATGGCATCATCCTATCCCTGTTAAATTAGTATCTTTGTTTAGCCATTACAACCTCTCCTCGCTTACGGATGGAGTTCCATTCTTAAGGCCTAGTCAGTAAACAAATTCATCGCTAAGTGAGGAGCATATTATAATAGTAGTGGGTTTGTGTCAACCATCTTTGTTTTAATGTCACCTTTGCACCATTTGTAACATTTCTGGTATATTTTTAAATGTTTATACAGTAGTGCCTCTTCAAGGGGGGCTCCTTGGCGTGGTGAAGAGGCTCTTGGTCTGAGGAATTAGACCTGTCGGTCTACTTCCTCAGACCGAACCTAATTACCCCCCAATCCCCCGTTCCCTATCCCATCCTCCCCTTTTTACCTTTCCTCCTCCTCCTCCTCCCCACCCCTCCCTTTTGCCCTTTGGTTTTTTTTTATTTTTTTCCCCACAGGCACGCTAGTTCCTAGGTAGGGGAAAGGGTACCGGGGTCCATCCCATTCCGTTGAGGTTCTTGGCGGTGGCGTAGTTTGCCGTGGAATCTGGATTGCCTGGGGATGTCCTGATCCCTCTCCGGTATCCCGGAGGGTGGCTTTGGGTGTCTCTCGGGTGACTGGTGTATCTCTGAAAGCCACCTTTCGGATTCTGGGGGTGGTGGCCGAAGGAGGTATGCTTTGTGGCGGATTTCCGGCCGCCCTCTCTTTTGTCCACCGAGGTAGCTCGGCAGATGTGAGGTTGCTATCCCGGATTGCCGGTTTACTGGCATGATGGGTAGGGTATGGCACGGGTTCCATGCTGCATCTGCGGTACTGAGGTCCTCTTGGGCGTGGAGGGAGATTTCTGGCCCTTTCATTCCTCCTAGGAACTATCCCTCCCCGGTCCCCCCTTTTTTTATTCTTTTTTTTTTTATTTTTCTTTTGTTTCTTTTTTTTTTCTTAAAAACAAAAAGAAAGAAGTAACCTAATCATGGCAGCCCTAGTCCATGAACCTGCTACCCCCGGGCCCCTTCTTGATACCGCACCCCGTTCTGACCCCGCCTCATCTTTGGACCACTCTTCGGACACTCCTCATGCCTCTGTACCTCTTGCCGGTGCTGTTTCCTCACCCGCTTCAGGTACTGAGGCCTCGACTGACTCCTTCGATTTATCTGACCTTCGCTCTCCTCTGACTACAAGTGTAGAGGTTCACCCTCCTCGTACTGTACCTTCCTCCCCTGTTCCCTCCCAAATTTCTTCCTCTTCGGCCACCTCCCAGGTTTCTGCCTCTTCTGTCCCCTTCCACGCTTCTCCAGTTCCCTCCACCCTTCCGTCCCCCCCTACCTTGGTACAGTCCATTTATAGTTCCAATCTTTACTCATCCTCCCCCTACCATTTCCAATATTGTCTCCCATACGACGTCTCTGAATTCTGAAAACCTTGAAGCAATCTCTGAATATATTGCAGAGACCAAACCATCAATGGACACTGATCCACCCTCCACTCCTTCTCTCTCCTCTACTCCATCTGCGAAACTCCTTTCTTCACAGCGTACCGTTCCTTCGCTGCTTGAACATTTTCCACTGCCTCCGCATGTGGACTTTTCTAACCCCTCTAGTCCGTAGGAACCCTTACCTGCGGATTTCAGGTATCTTTATCATTGCCAATCATAGCCTATTTACAGTGGAATATACGCGGCCTCGGGTAATCGGGGTGAGCTTCAGATGTTACTCTCCCAGTTTTCCCCTGTTGGTGTTTGCTTACAGGAACCAAAATTACACTCTGCTGTTATCTCTCCCATCTCAGGCTATAATTTATTGTATTCTTCAGATCCTTTTCCTGATGGGACCTTTAATGAAAGTGCCCTTCTTCTACGCACTGATATTCCGTACCATCAGCTATTTGTTCGTACTTCGCTGCATTACACAGCAGCCCGTATCCACTTGCATAGGTGGTATACGCTCTGTTCTTTACATCTCTCTCCTTCTCGGGCATTATCTATTCCGGATATTGCCTTTCTTGTTTCGTCATTACCACCACCGATTCTGTTATTTGGTGATTTTAATGCCCACCATTTCCTCTGGGGGGGGTCTCACTGTGATTCCTGTGGCATTCAGTTAGAGGCTTTTCTTGCCACCCACCCCCTCCATGTTTTAAATACAGGTACTCGCACCCATTTTGATCCTCGGACTCACACTCTCTCTTGCATCGATCTCTCAGTCTGCTCTTCCTCCGCCGCATTAGACTTCACTTGGTCTGTTCTTCCGGACTTACATGACAGCGATCATTTCCCAATCATTCTTACTTCCCCTTCATATTCACCACCTCTTCGCATCCCACGCTGGCAGTTTGATCAGGCAAATTGGAACCTTTACTCACACCTAACTGTTTTTAGAGAGGTTCCTTCTTCGTCCTCCATCGATGAGCTTTCACACCTCTTCTCGTCCTCCGTTTTAACCTCCGTTATACCCCAAACTTCGGGCAGGCATTCTCAGAAATGCGTGCCTTGGTGGTCTCCTGCTTGTGCTCATGCAGTACGTTTGAAACGCACTGCATGGGGCAGGTACCGGTACAATAGAACCACAGAGAGACTTCTTGAATTTAAGCAGAAGCGTGCGATCGCTCGCCATGTCATCCGTGACGCTAAACGCACTTGCTGGCGAGATTGTCTCCACCATCACCTCTGCTTCCTCTGAGTGCAGTCTGGAAAAAAGTACGAAAACTGAGTGGTAAATATTCTCCTGACCAGGCTCCTGTTCTGCGGGTTGCCGGTGTTGATATAGCAAACCCACTAGATGTTGCCAATGAAATTGGCAATCATCTGGTCCGTATTTCTCAGGGACTCCATCTATGCCCCTCATTTCTTTCCTCAAAGTCTGGCAGAGAGTTAGCACCCTTGGACTTTTCTTCTCTCAGAGAAGAACAGTATAATGTGCCTTTTACACTTCAAGAACTGGAGGCAACACACACAGCTTGCCGATCATCGGCAGCTGGGCCCGACGACATTCATATTTGTATGCTACAACATTTACATCAGTCAGCCCTTGCAGTCCTATTATGCCTTTACAATCTTATTTGGTCACAAGGAGTTCTTCCACAGCTGTGGAAATCCGTCATTGTTCTCCCTTTCCTCAAACCAGGCACTACGGGACATGAAACCTCCCACTATCGTCCCATTGCTCTTAACAGTGCAGTTTCCAAAGTGATGGAACGCCTAGTAAATAGACGTTTAGTGTGGTATTTAGAGAGACAACAGTCTCTCCACTCGTCAATATGGCTTTCGTAAGGGACGTTCTACCATAGACCCCTTACTACGCTTGGATACGTATGTTCGTAATGCCTTTGCGAATAACCACTCAGTTATTGCCATATTTTTTGACCTTGAGAAGGCATATGACACAACTTGGAGGTATAATATTTTAGCCCAAGCCCACTCCTTAGGCCTTCGAGTCAATCTACCATCCTTCCTTAAGAACTTTTTAACTGACAGGCATTTCCGTGTTCGGGTTAATAATGTGCTCTCCCCGGACTTTATCCAAGCTGAAGGTGTCCCCCAGGGATGTGTTCTGAGCACAACACTTTTTCTCCTTGCTATTAATGATTTGGCCTCTAGTCTTCCATCAAATATTTGGTCATCACTCTATGTTGATGACTTCGCTATTGCCTGTGCAGGCGCTGACTGTCACCTTATTACAGTTTCTCTCCAGCATGCAGTCGACAGTGTTTCCAATTGGGCCACCACACATGGGTTTAAATTTTCCAGCACTAAAACCCACCAAATTACTTTCACTAGACGCTCTGTCATCTCCGATCATCCTTTTTACCTCTATGGCTCCCTTATCCCTGAACGTGATAGTCAAGTTTCTGGGCCTCCTCTTTGATCGTAGGTTATCCTGGAAACCTCACATTACCTCTCTGAAGGCAACTTGTCACAGCCGGCTGAACCTCCTTAAAACCCTTGCTCATCTTTCATGGGGAGCTGATCGTCGAACCCTCCTTCGCCTACATTCCACCCTTATCTTATCGAAACTTGATTATGGTGACCAGATCTATTCAGCGGCATCTCCTGCTACTCTCTCTAGCCTTAACCCCATTCATCACCAAGGATTACGTTTATGCCTTGGTGCTTTTCGCTCTTCCCCTGTCGAGAGCCTCTATGCAGAAGCGAACGTTCCATCCTTATCCGATCGCCGTGATGCCCATTGCCTTCGCTACTATGTACGCTCTCATGATCTCCGCAATCCTTCCATTTATAGAATGGTCACTGATATTAGTAGACATTCTTTATTTGTTCGCCGCCCCTGTTTACTCCGTCCCTTCTCTCTTCGCCTTCATTCGCTCTTGTCTTCTCTTCAATTACCACCTTTCTATGTACATGTAGCATCTCACTTTTCCGTACCCCCCTGGGAAGTTCCAGCTGTTCGAGTCTGTTCTTTCTCTCTCCCTTGCTCGAAAGCCCAACTGTCTACGGTCGCTTCCCGCTCTCATTTTCTTGACCACTTTCACTCTCATTCTCATGCCATTGCTGTGTACACAGATGGCTCTAAGTCTTCTGACGGCGTAGGATTCGCAGCAGTGTTTCCGGACAGCGTCGTACAAGGGCATTTACTATCTTCGGCTAGTATTTTTACTGCTGAATTGTATGCCATCCTTACAGCACTTATCCGTATTGCATCTATGCCTGTGTCATCATTTGTGGTTGTCTCAGACTCCCTTAGTGCTTTACAGGCTATACAGAAATTTGATACACCTCACCCCTTAGTCCTCCGTATCCAACTTTGGCTACGCCGCATCTTTACCAAGCATGAAGATATTGTTTTTTGTTGGGTCCCTGGTCATGTTGACGTACAGGGCAATGAACAGGCAGACACTGCTGCGCGGTCAGCAGTACATTACTTACCAGTTTCATGTAGAGGTATTCCATTTACGGACTATTTTGCTGCAATATCTTCCCAACTTCACACCCGTTGGCAACAACATTGGTCTACTATGCTCGGCAACAAACTTCAATCTATTAAACCGAGTATAGGTTACTGGCCGTCTTCTTATCACCAGTGTCGAGGTTGGGAGACTACTCTCTCCAGTCTTCGCATTGGCCATACTCGTCTTACTCATGGATATCTCATGGAGAGGCGCCCTGCTCCTCTCTGTGAGAATTGCCAAGTTCCATTATCAGTCAGCCACATTCTGTTGGACTGCCCACTTTATCAACGAGCTCGCAGAATTTACCTCCGTCGTCGTCTTCGCTCTGCTGCTCTCTTTACCTTCCCTTCTCGATGATGGACCCACCTTTCATCCAGACTCTCTCATTGACTTTTTGACAACAACTGACTGACTTCACAAATTCTGATATCTTCAGCCCTTTCTACTTTAATCTCTTGCTACCCCTTACCCCCGTACTATCCCCTGCCCCGCTGTTTTCTGTAACCTACTGATCATCCCTCCTCCCTTCTGCCATCCAATACCCTCACTTCCTTCCCTACCCTGCAGCGCTGTATAGCCCTTGTGGCTTAGCGCATCTTTTTTTATTATAATAAATAATATACAGTAGTGTACTGTATATTGTAATAAACGGAATAGAGGGAATCGGCTCTAATATACATTTAGGTATGCATACTGGTCAGAGAGCCCATCATAAGTCCGAGTTGTCGGTAAACGAGTACGTCGCTAAGTGAGGAGAGGCTGTACTACTTAATTTCCAAACCTCTTTCTATGCATAGTTCAATCAAAGGCTCCCCATTTTCATTTACCCCTGGCACCCCAGATTTACCTACTAATCCCTCCACAATATTTTTATCAACTTTAGCATTTAGATCCCCAACCACAAGTACTCTCTCACTTGGTTCAAAACTCACCACACTCAACATTTCCTAAAATCTATTATCCACTTTTCACATCCAACCCTTATTTTACTCCACATAATCCTTGAATTTATACATTTATATTCCCTCTATTCCTGCCATAACTTATCCTTCAATTTTGCTGCTCCTTCCTTAGCTTTATTAGAAACCCCTTGACCAAATCCCATTTATTTCTCCCCACTGAAACTCTCCTACCCCCTTCAACTTCGTTTCACTTAGGGTCTGGGCATCCTCATCTTTTTCTTATATGCACTAAATCTATGCACATATCTCTTGGAGAGGTACCCTGTTCCTCTCTGTGAGCAGTGTCAAGTTCCAGTATCGATTAGCCACATTCTGTTAGACTGCCCTCTCTATCAAATAGCATGCAGAATTTACCTCCAACGTCGTCTCCACTCTACTACTCTCTCTTTACCTTCCCTTCTTGCTGATGGACCCTCCCTTAATCCTGACTCTCTCATTGACTTCTTGACAACGACTGATTTACTCCACAAACTCTGATGATACCTTTCGCACTCCCCTCAGCCCTTTCTAGTTCAATCTCTTGCTGCCCTTTGCCCTTTCACCATCCACTGCCCCACTGTTCTCCATAACGTATTACTCGTCCATCTCCCTTTTGCCACCTGATACCCTCGCTTCCTTCCTGCCCTGCAGCGCTGTATAGCCCTTGTGGTTTAGCGCTTTTTGATTATAATAATAATAATTTACACACCCTCCCCCTAGCATTTATTTCTTTTACAACTCCATCTATAAATGTTAACCTTGGTGGCATTACACACTACCTGGATCATATACACACATATATGTATATACATATACAGGAGTCACCCACTTTACAGCACTCCTCTAATACAGTGGTCTTGAATTATACCCATTCTTTTATTCAGGCTATCGACGATAAGTGTGTTCACCGCTAACTATAAGCTAAGTACAAAAATATTTTAAGGTAAGTAATGTGTACTGTATATGCATTTTTTAGGCCTAGCTTTATTGCTCACTTTATATAAGTTAGCATAAACATGTTATCAGGCTCTTATTTGCATTTTAAGGTGGAAATAAAAAGGCCATGTTTTGCTTTACAGTGGTAGCTCGGAACCTGACCTGACCTGTATAAGCAGGGCCCTCCTCTATATACACAGGCGGGTCTTGCTTTACATGGCTTTGCTTTACAGCGATTTTTCTAATGCTGTGGTTTTAAGTTATACTCATTCTTCATTTATTCAGACTTCCTGCAATAAATATATTCACTACTCGCAAATAGCTAAGGACGAAAATATTTTAAGGTAAGTAATGTGAGGGTTTTATGTGCATTTTTTTAGGACTTACTCTATTGCTCAATTAATATATGATAGTATAAAAATGTAAGGTTCTTATTTGCATTTTAAAGTGGAAAAAAAAGCCCATTTTCACTTTACAGTGAAAAATGGCCTTTACATCAGTAGCCCAGAACTTAACCTGCTGTATATGCATTGCCTGCCAGTATTAATTTAGCTTAAATATTTACATTGATTTTTTTTTTTTTTTTTTTTTTTTCTCTTTTAGCAAGTGAAACCAAGAGCAGTGATGTATATGACCCTGAACGACACACCCCATCTCCGCGTCCATCTCTCCGCACTGTTACTTCTACTTCTTCAGAGACTTACACTGTCAGAAAATTTGTCAATAATGGCAGAAGGTTGGTTTTAACTTGTTTACAGCCTTAGAATATATCAAAGTAATAATTTTTTTCTGTGTTTTATATTTATTTACAGTAGTTAATCATGCAGTCTCTTTCCTGTGGTAATGAAAATGACATTCGGATGCATAAGGTTTTTTTTTATATACACCTACCATCCGACTTACAACCTGCTCGACATAGGACGACTCGACTTACGACTGTGTTTTTTATGCCAAATTTCTGGGAAATAAAAGTGTGTTTGTGTTGTACACAGTGTTTATCTTGAACCTTACAGTATAAATTACAGTACCAACAGTATAAAAAGTAAAGTAAAACATGAATTACCAAAATAAAACAATAAAATAGTCATTACAAAAATGTTACGTTGATATTCAGTAGTAAAGTTTGACTTGCGTCCATTTCGACTTACAACCAGTTTCTCAGAACCGAACTCGGTCGTAAGTCGGATGGTAGGTGTATATAATCAGAGTAGTCTGTTTTACAGTGGTTATGCTAGTGAAGGAACTGCAACAAAATCTGCAGGAGATAAAACAAGTAGCAGCCCCCTGTGTAAAACATCAGCATTGGTGCGCATACTTGTTAAATTGCTCTTCCTTGCACTCATCATCGCAATTGGTCTCTACATTTATCAGGTAATTTCATATGTACATTGCTGATACTCTCAACTATTGATTTTGGTTTACCAACAACTGTTCTTTTGATTATTTGACATCTATAATATTTGTTCATTGCTGCTATTAACCCTTTGACTGTTTTGGTCGTATATATACATCTTACGAGCCACTGTGCTTGACGTATACATGTATATACTTAAAAATTCTAACGGCTTCAAATCAAGCAGGAAAAGCTGGTAGGCCCACATGTGAGAGAATGGGTCTGTGTGGTCAGTGTGCACCATATAAAAAAAAATCCTGCAGTGCTGCCAACTTTGTGGTGTATTTTCGTATAGTATTAATGGTTGTATTCTAGTTTTCTTGGTCTCATTTGATAGAATGGAAAACATATTATAGAAATAGAGGTGATTTTTTATTGGTTTTACTATGAAAAGAACCTTGAAATGGAGATCAAAGTAGGGGAAATGTTTGATTTTTGCCGATGTTCAAAAGTAAACAAATGATGTCATTGTCCAGTAAATGTCCAACTAGCCATTCTAATATGGCAGTAGTCTGCCTAACAGTAAATCTTCTATTTTTTGTTTGAATAAAAATTCAAAATAGAAAGCAAGAGTAATATCAGAGGGGCCTGGAGACATGACTGATGAACAAAGAAAATATTATTTTAGATCCAGGAATGTCTGCATTGTTCATTCTGGACCCTATTTTGAAATTGGCATAATTTTTAATTTGCATGAAATTGGCCAAATTGCAAATATCTGACCACGTTATTGAGTAGTTGAAATCGGTAAATGGGCAGTTTCTTGTACTCATTCGATAGAATGGAAGACATACTAGCGAAATAGCTAAGTATTTGGTCAAGCGAAGCAATGTAATTGGCCTAAAATCACTCAAAGTGGACAAAGTCACCGATGTGTTAATATCATTGACACTGCAAAATTCGCGAAAGTGTAATTTTGTCAGTTTTCCATCAGATTTTGTATATTTTTTTTTTTTTTTTTTCCTTCAACAAGTCGGCCGTCTCCCACCGAGGCAGGGTGACCCAAAAAAGAAAGAAAATCCCCAAAAAGAAAATACTTTCATCGTCATTCAACACTTTCACCTCACTCACACATTATCA
>NC_091345.1:20432861-20545361 GCF_038502225.1 Cherax quadricarinatus
CCTCGTTTCTGTTTCCTTTCTTAAATATGGGGACTACATTAGTTGTCTTCCATTTCTCAGGTAGTTGCCCAGTTTCAAGGGATGTGTTGAAGATTGTGGTTAGAGGCACGCACAGCATCTCTGCTCCTTCTCTAAGGACCCATGGGGAGATGTTGTCCGGTCCCATTGCCTTTGAGGTGTCAAGGTCACTTAAGAGCTTCTTCACCTCCTCCTCAGTTGTTCGTATGTCATCCAACACTTGTTGGTATATTCCCTCTTGATGTTCCCTTCTGTGCTGTCTTCCCACAGCCCTTCCTGTCTCTACTGTAAAAACTTCCTTAAATCTCCTGTTCAGCTCCTCACATACCTCCTGATCATTTCTTGTGAGTTCTCCACCTTCTGTCCTTAATCTGATCACCTGGTCTTTGACTATTGTCTTCCTCCTGATGTGGCTATACAACAGTTTCGGGTCAGTCTTGATTCTCGATGCTATGTGTGTGTGTGTGTGTGTGTGTGTGTGTGTGTGTGTGTGTGTGTGTGTGTGTGTGTGTGTGTGTGTGTGTGTGTGTGTGTGTGTGTGTGTGTGTGTGTGCACGTGCGTGCGTACGCGCGTGCTCACCTATTTGTGGTTGCAGAGGTCGATTCATAGCTCCTAGCCCCCCCACTTCACTGGTCGCTACTAGGTCCTCTCTCTCCCTGCTCCAGGAGCTTTATCAAACCTCATCTTAAAACTATGTATGGTTCTTGCCTCCACTACGTCACTTTCCAGACTATTCCACTTCCTGACAACTCTATGACTGAAGAAATGCTTCCTAACATCCCTCTGACTCGTATGAGTCTTCAACTTCCAACCGTGACCCCTTGCTAGTGTGTTCCATCTCTGGATTAATATAATCAAAGCGCTAAACCGACAAGGGTCATGCAGCCCTGGTTCCTTCTCTGGAACATCTTGTCTGTGTGTACTCACCTAGTTGTGGTTGTAGGGGTCGATTCACAGCTCCTGGCTCCACGTGTGTGTGTGTGTGTACTCACCTAATTGTACTCACCTAATTGTGGTTGCAGGGGTCGAGACTCAGTTCCTGGCCCCGCCTCTTCACTGATCGCTACTAGGTCCTCTCCCTCTCTGCTTCCTGAGCTTTGTCATACCTCTTCTTAAAACTATGTATGGTTCCTGCCTCCACTACTTCACTTGCTAGGCTATTCCACTTCCTGAGGACTCTATGACTGAAGAAATACTTCCTAACGCCCCTGTGACTCGTCTGAGTCTTCAGCTTCCAGTTGTGACCCCTTGTTTCTGTGTCCCCTCTCTGGAACATCCTATCTCTGTCCACCTTGTCTATTACCTGCAGTATCTTGTATGTCGTTATCATGTCTCCCCTGACCCTTCTGTCCTCCAGTGTCGTCAGTCCGATTTCCCTCAACCTTTCCTCGTACGACATTCCCCTGAGGTCTGGGACTAGCCTTGTTGCAAACCTTTGTACTTTCTCTAACTTCTTGACGTGCTTGACCAGGTGTGGGTTCCAGACTTGTGCTGCATACTCCAGTATGGGCCTAACATACACAGTGTACAGTGTCTTGAACGATTCCTTATTAAGGTATCGGAACGCTATTCTCAGATTTGCCAAGCGCCCGTATGCTGCAGCAGTTATTTGGTTGATGTGTGCCTCCGGTGACGTGCTCGGTGTTATGGTCACCCCAAGGTCTTTCTCCCTGAGTGAGGTCTGTAGTCTTTGTCCACCTAGCCTATACTCTGTCTGCAGTCTTCTTTGCCCCTCCCCAATCTTCATGACTTTGCATTTGGGAGGGTTGAATTCGAGAAGCCAGCTCCTGGACCACATGTCCAGCCTGTCCAGGTCTCTTTGCAGTCCTGCCTCATCCTCATCCGATTTAATTCTTCTCATCAACTTCACATCATCTGCGAATAGGGACACTTCAGAGTCTATTCCTTCCATCATGTCGTTAGCATATATCAAAAATAGCACTGGTCCTAGAACTGACCCCTGTGGGACCCCGCTCGTCACAGGCGCCCATTGTGATACCTCTTCACGTGCCATGACTCGTTGTTGCCTCCCTGTCAGGTATTCCCTGATCCATTGCAGTGCCCTCCCTGTTATATGCGCCTGATCCTCCAGCTTCTGCACTAATCTCTTGTGGGGAACTGTGTCAAAGGCCTTCCTGCAGTCTAGGAAAACGCAATCAACCCACCCCTCTCTCTCGTGTCTTACTTCTGTTACCTTGTCATAAAACTCCAGAAGGTTTGTGACACAGGATTTGCCTTCCATGAACCCATGCTGGTTTTCATTTATAATCTTGTTCCGTTCCAGGTGTTCCACCACTCTCCTCCTGATAATCTTCTCCATGACTGCACCCAATACATGTCAGAGACACAAGTCTGTAGTTTAGTGCCTCATTTCTGTTTCCTTTCTTAAATGTATGTGTGTGTGTGTGTGTACTCACCTATTTGTACTCACCTATTTGTGGTTGCAGGGGTCGAGTCATAGCTCCTGGCCCCGCCTCTTCGCTGATTGCTACTAGGTCCTCTCTCTCCCTGCTCCATGAGCTTTATCATACCTCGCCTTAAAACTATGTATGGTTCCCGCCTCCACTACTTCACTTTCTAGACTATTCCACGACTTGACTACTCTATGACTGAAGAAATACTTCCTAACATCCCTTTGATTCATCTGAGTCTTCAACTTCCAATTGTGACCTCTTGTGTATGTGTCCCATCTCTGGAACATCCTGTCTTTGTCCACCGTGTCTATTCTGCGCAGTATTTTATATGTCGTTATCATGTCTCCCCTGACCCTCCTGGCCTCCAGTGTCGTCAGGCCGATTTCCCTCAACCTTTCTTCGTACTAGTCTTGTTGCAAACCTTTGCACTTTCTCTAATTTCTTGACGTGGATTCCAAACTGGTGCTGCATACTCCAGTATGGGCCTGACGTAAATGGTATACAGTGTCTTGAACGACTCCTTATTGAGGTATCGGAACGCTATCCGTAGGTTTGCCAGGCGCCCGTATGCTGCAGCAGTTATCTGATTTATGTGCGCCTCAGGAGATATGCTCGGTGTTATACTCACCCCCAGATCTTTTTCCTTGAGTGAGGTTTGCAGTCTTTGGCCATCTAAACTATATTGTGTCTGCGGTCTTCTTTGCCCTTCCCCAATCTTCATGACTTTGCATTTGGCAGGGTTAAACTCAAGGAGCCAGTTTCTGGACCAGGCTTGTAGCCTGTCCAGGTCTCTTTGTAGTCCTGCCTGATCCTCATCCGATTTGATTCTTCTCATTAACTTCACATCATCTGCAAACAAGGACACTTCTGAGTCTATCCCTTCCGTTATGTCGTTCACATATACCAAGAACAGCACAGGTCCTAGGACTGACCCCTGTGGAACCCCGCTTGTCACAAGCGCCCACTCTGACACCTCGTCACGTACCATGACTCGTTGTTGCCTCCCTGTCAGGTATTCTCTGATCCATTGCAGTGCCTTTCCTGTTATGTGTGCCTGATCTTCTAGCTTTTTCAGTAACCTCTTGTGAGGAACTGTGTCGAAGGCCTTTTTGCAGTCCAAAAAAATGCAGTCGATCCACCCCTCTCTCTCTTGTCTTACTTCTGTCACCTTGTCATAAAACTCTAGTAGGTTTGTGACACAGGATTTTCCTTCCCTGAAACCATGCTGGTTGTCAATTATACACTTGTTTCTTTCCAGGTGCTCCACCACTCTCCTCCTGATGATCTTCTCCATGACCTTGCATACTATACACGTTAGTGATACAGGTCCGTAGTTTAGTGCCTCATGTCTGTCTCCCTTTTTAAAAATTGGGACTACATTTGCCATCTTCCATACCTCAGGGAGTTGCCCAGTTTCAAATGATGTGTTGAAGATCTTTGTTAATGGCACACACAATATCTCTGCTCCCTCTTTAAGGACCCACGGAGAGATGTTGTCTGGTCCCACCGCCTTTGAGGTGTCAAGTTCGCATAGCAGCTTCTTCACTTCCTCCTTGGTTATATGTACCTCATCCAGCACTTGCTGGTGTACCCCCCTGTTCTGATTTCCTGGAGTCCTACTGGTTTCCACTGTAAATACTTCTTTAAATCTCGTGTTGAGCTCCTGACATACCTCTCGGTCGTTTCTTGTGAATTCCCCATCACCCTTCCTCAGTCTGATTACCTGGTCCTTGACTGTTGTTTTCCTCCTGATGTGGCTGTACAACAGCTTCGGGTCAGTCTTGACTTTCGATGCTATGTCATTTTCATATTGTCGCTGAGCCTCCCTTCTTATCTGTGCATATTCATTTCTGGCTCTTCGGCTAATCTCTTTATTTTCCTGAGTTCTCTGTCTTCTGTACCTTTTCCATTCTCTAGTACACCTAGTTTTTGCCTCCCTACACCTTTGGGTGAACCAAGGACTCGTTCTGTTCTTCCCATTATTTCTGTTTCCCTTGGGAACAAACCTCTCCTCTGCCTCCTTGCATTTTGTTGCCACATAGTCCATCATTTCTTGTACTGGTTTTCCTGTCAGTTCCCTCTCCCACTGAATGTTTTGAAGGAAGTTCCTCATGCCTGAGTAGTTCCCCCTTTTGTAGTTTGGTTTTTCCCACCCTATTCCTGCTACTCTCTCCACTTGGAGCTCAACTATGTAGTCGAAGCACAGAACCACATGATCACTAGCTCCCAGGGGCCTTTCATACAAGATATCCTCGATGTCTGAACTACTCAAGGTGAATACAAGGTCCAGTCTTGCTGGTTCATCTTCTCCTCTCTCTCTGGTAGTGTCTCTAACATGTTGATGCATGAGGTTTTCCAGTACTACATCCATCATCTTGGCTCTCCATGTTTCGGAACCCCCATGGGGCTCCAGGTTTTCCCAGTCAATCTCCTTGTGATTGAAATCACCCATAACTAGTAACTTTGCTCCCCCCACATGTGCTCTCCTGGCCACCTCGGCTAGTGTGTCGACCATGGCTCTGTTGCTCTCATCGTATTCTTCTCTTGGTCTCCTGCAGTTCTGTGGTGGGTTGTACATTACTGCAATTATCACCTTATGTCCCTCAGACTTGATTGTTCCTACTAAGTAGTCCCTTTCGCCCATGCCATCCATTCCTTCCATTTTCTCAAACCCCCACTGGTTTTTAATGAGCAGTGCAACTCCTCCCCCCCCTCTCCTCCCTCTGTCTTTCCTGAGGATTTGATATCCGGATGGGAAGATTGAATGTTATTATTCTGGCGAGTTTTGTTTCTGTGGGTGCTGTTTTGTCTGGGGATGTCTCCTTGATTCTTTCATGCCACTCCTCATACTTATTTGTTATTCCATCTGCATTTGTATACCACACCTTCAACTTCTTTTCTAAGACTGTGGTCTGGGAGGTATATTGGGGTTGGGGAAGTGGGAGACCTGATAAGGAACTATGGGTGGTTGCTGTGGGGGTGGAGTTTGTAATGCAGTGGGTGGGGGCATTGGATGTGGCATGGGTGTTTTGGTTTAGAGTGTTTGGTTGTGCTGGGGTTGACCTGGTTGGGAGACTTCTATAGGAAGTTGTGAGGGAGGCTGTATTTGATCTTCCTGGGTCTGGGATCTCCTGTCTGTCTTCTCCATCCCCTCTCTTTCCCCCTTTTGCCTTTGTACCATCTCTCTCAGTTTCTGCCTTTCTTCTTGTGTTCTGTCGCGGTCGAGATACACCTTCCTGTATGCCGGCATGTCCCTTAATCGTGCTTTCTCCTGCAGGATCCTGTTTTGTGTGTGTGTGTGTGTGTGTGTGTACTCACCTAGTTGTACTCACCTAGTTGAGGTTGTGGGGGTCGAGTCCGAGCTCCTGGCCCCGCCTCTTCACTGATCGCTACTAGGTCACTCTCCCTGAGCCGTGAGCTTTATCATACCTCTGCTTAAAGCTATGTATGGATCCTGCCTCCACTACATCGCTTCCCAAACTATTCCACTTACTGACTACTCTGTGGCTGAAGAAATACTTCCTAACATCCCTGTGATTCATCTGTGTCTTCAGCTTCCAACTGTGTCCCCTTGTTACTGTGTCCAATCTCTGGAACATCCTGTCTTTGTCCACCTTGTCAATTCCTCTCAGTATTTTGTATGTCGTTATCATGTCCCCCCTATCTCTCCTGTCCTCCAGTGTCGTCAGGTTGATTTCCCTTAACCTCTCCTCGTAGGACATACCTCTTAGCTCTGGGACTAGTCTTGTTGCAAACCTTTGCACTTTCTCTAGTGTGTGTGTGTGTGTGTGTGTGTGTGTGTGTGTGTGTGTGTGTGTGTGTGTGTGTGTGTGTGTGTGTGTGTGTGTGTGTGTGTGTGTGTGTGCGCGCGCGTGCATGCCTGCGTAATTAGATGCGTGTTCCAGTTCTTTGTCCTGGTTCCAGCTCTTTCAACTCCATCTCTGTATTGTCTCAATGTTTTGGGAGTCTCCTTTATACTAGCTCCAGCTCTTGGCACTGGCAATAATAATATACCTCACACGTGGAGGTGGCGAGGGAGGAAAGATTAATTTCTACGTAGACGTAGTAGATGTAGGAGGCTAAAAGAAGTTGAAGAAGAGAAAAGACTGAGATGAGGCAAGATATCGAGTATAGAAAGATGAGAATAAAGTGGGAGAACGATAGAAAGGTAAGGCTGATGTAAGAGGAAGTTTTTTCAGTTAATATTATATAGTCTATTATAGAGCACTGTATACACACCAGTCACCTGATACTTGAATACTTCCAGCAGGACCAGTTTCTAACTCACTGGTGTTTTATAGAGGATATGACTGGGAGCAGGACCAGAGTTTCTAATACACTGAAACAACCAATTTTTCCTGGACGGGACACACAAGAGTCGACTAACACACACTGTCTCCTGTGTGTCACTTCTAGTTTATCCTCGTAACTCCAGTTTAACCTCCTCCCCTATCTTTCCTCCCTACCTCTACACCCCTGCTCACCAAGCAGTAAATGTACAACTCTACACCCCTGTTTGGTGAGCAGGGGTGTAGAGGTAGGGGGGAGGAAAGATATGGGAGGAGAAACCATACCATGGGCGGGGATAGAACCGGCGATCAGTCTCAAAACTCCAGACCGTTGCGTTAGCTTTGAGACTCTCTGATCGCGGGTTCTACCCCCGCCTGTGGTATGGTTTGTTTGCAATCGTGTCATTACGATTTCGCAAGTCAAGATATGGGAGGTTAAACTGGAGTTACGAGGCCACACAGGAGACTGTGTCAAACTGACAAGAGGTGCTTACTGATGAGACCTACTTGTGTGTGGTGTTAGTGATGTTATAATGTGGTGGGTGGGTGGATGGGGTGTTTTTGTTTGGGGGGGGGGGTTACAGTAGGTGGCGGGTGTTGGTGATATAATGGTTTTGGCGACATCTGTGGCGGTGGTGGTAGTGTTGGTTACATCTATGGGGCAGCGAAGGCCTTAATAACACGAGGAACTAAACGTGGTGGCAGCAAGGAAGGAACGTCTGGCTAATCCAAGTATTTATAGAACACGACTGTACCTAGTGGGTACACTTTACACTACACCTGTTGCTAGTGGTGCTGCCGCTGTTGCTGCTGCTGCTGCTGCTGCTGCTGCTGCTGTAGCTGATGGTTCGGCTGCTGCTGCTCCTACTCGTCATTACGTTGCTGTTGGTGATTGTAATGCCGTTGAAATTGGTAGTGGTGACGCTGTTGAGTTTATTGTTGCTTCAAACTACCGCTGTTTCTGGTGTTACTGGTTCTGCTGGTGCTACTAGTATATGTGCCGTTACTCTTGCCCCTCTCCACTCTTTGCCACTTTAGTGTGTTATTCTCTGGTACTGTTCTTCTAAAGTTCACCACACTATACAATCTGTCATCACCTTTCTATTCCCCTCTACTCACTGAGGTGTAGGTGTATTTATATGTATGTATATATCTGTTGGTGAGAGGAGGCGGTCAAGTGTTTCTGGCTCTGCCGGTTCCTGTTCCCACCCATCCTGCTGGCATGGCTAGAGACATCTTTAATTTCTTCCCCCAACCCAACCCACTTGTCATTCCTCATTCTTTCAAACCACCAGTATTCTATTACCCTGTCCATGGCTTCTCAAAGACCAATGTATACAAAAACTGTCTCCCATATTATTATTAGGCCACACACATATATAAACCAGTTCAAGAAATGTCATACCACTGATCAGGCCATTAACGCGGAAGCCTGGTCTGGGACTGGGCAGCAGGGTCGATTACCTCCGGATCGACCAGTTAAATAAGACTACTGTATTCACGGGGAAGTGCTAAACCCGTAGAGGTCATACCGTGCCTGGTTAATGGGAGGCAATCATTCCGGCTGGCTTAGACGAAGCTTGTGTCATGCGTGTGTCGTAACTGGCATTCCCAACCCTCCCCAAGCTTCCCACTACTTCACCACCATCGTCGCCACTTAAACAATTACAAAGAACCTAGAGCCCCTTGAACAAACAGCAGTCATCATGTAAATACAACAGCGTGATAACAGGTTAAAAACAGCGATATTGTCACTAGAGGATTTAACACTAACAGCCCGAAATATTTTGTATAACAAGGGGCTGTCAATAAAGTAGTTTATACATGTCATTTACCAAAATTGTATACTGTATCGTACACTATAGAATTTTTTTATTTACTAGGGATATACCACAACGGCTATACACACCGAGAAGTCTCTCTCTCTTCTATGGTTATATATGCCACTAAGTGTAATAAAAGCAGCAAAACCACTAAGGGTAATGCAGCGCAGCACCACATGCAAATTGTTATATTAAATAAACACTAAACCCGGATGAGTCATAAGGCTACCAGATGCAAAGAACTGCACTAGGTTACCACAACAAACATTCTTCACATTATACAATTATTATTATTATTATTATTATTATTATTATTATTATTAATTTTTAACTTAATGGCTGCTCCCGCCAGAACGAGGTGACCCAAAGAATAATATCTCTATTTACTACAAGTACATGTACAAGGTATACTGATCATAGCTGACATCAATGACATACTACTATATAGAAAGCCCCTTGTTATGCAGAGCATTTCGGGCAAATTAGGTCCTTGTCCCCAGGATGCGACCCACACCAGTCGATTAACTCCATGGTACCCGTTTTACTGATGGGTTAACATAGACAACCGGTGTAAAGAAACCTGTCCAATGTTTCTACCCGCGCTGGGAATCGAGCGCAGACCCTCGCCGTGTGAAGCGAGAGCTTTAGCGATCAGGCCACAGGGCAGCGTAAGAAGAAAACACATTCACCATCATTCCTTCAATACTACCTTTCCAGAAGTGTGCATACATCACAATCAAGTTACCCTCCGACTGCATCATCTGTTACTTTTGTTGTTGAATTTCTTATTATTATTACTGTATTCATTGGGAAGTTGTGAATTCGAAAGGGGGGGGGGGGGGGATACAGAGCTTGAGGAATGAGACGTAATCAGGTTAGATCTAAGGAAGGGAATGGTAGCTTCAAATTTCTTGGTTCAAGAGGTCTTCATCAACATCAATAATGAACTCCTATGGAAGGGAACATACAGCAACAACCTGGATAATCAGACGCTCACCAGGAAAATCTGGTCATAGACAATGGTGAGAGTTGAACTCCCGAAACCGGTTACATGTAATGTAGATGAGCAAGAATTACAATGACTGCATCCACTAGCCCAAAGAACAACAGGATTATAACACTGATACATATAAATGAATACTCACAGATTGTCTCTGATCATACATGAAGAGGATTAATGTGTTTATTTCAACTGTGTCTCACTAGGTATTTTAACGTCTATTACCTGGAGTTTACCTGGAGAGAGTTCCGGGGGTCAACGCCCCCGCGGCCCGGTCTGTGACCAGGCCTCCTGGTGGATCAGAGCCTGATCAACCAGGCTGTTGCTGCTGGCTGCACGCAAACCAACGTACGAGCCACAGCCCGGCTGATCAGGAACTGACTTCAGGTGCTTGTCCAGTGCCAGCTCGAAGACTGCCAGGGGTCTGTTGGTAATCCCCCTTATGTGTGCTGGGAGGCAGTTGAACAGTCTCGGGCCCCTGACACTTATGTATGGTCTCTTAACGTGCTAGTGACACCCCTGCTTTTCATTGGGGGGATGGTGCATCGTCTGCCAAGTCTTTTGCTTTCGTAGTGAGTGACTTTCGTGTGCAAGTTCGGTACTAGTCCCTCTAGGATTTTCCAGGTGTATATAATCATGTATCTCTCCCTCCTGCGTTCCAGGGAATACAGGTTTAGGAACCTCAAGCGCTCCCAATAACTGAGGTGTTTTATCTCTGTTATGCGCGCCGTGAAGGTTCTCTGTACATTTTCTAGGTCGGCAATTTCACCTGCCTTGAAAGGTGCTGTTAGTGTGCAGCAATATTCCAGCCTAGATAGAACAAGTGACCTGAAGAGTGTCATCATGGGCTTGGCCTCCCTAGTTTTGAAGGTTCTCATTATCCATCCTGTCATTTTTCTAGCAGATGCGATTGATACAATGTTATGGTCCTTGAAGGTGAGATCCTCCGACATGATCACTCCCAGGTCTTTGACGATGGTGTTTCGCTCTATTTTGTGGCCAGAATTTGTTTTGTACTCTGATGAAGATTTAATTTCCTCATGTTTACCATATCTGAGTAATTGAAATTTCTCATCGTTGAACTTCATATTGTTTTCTGCAGCCCACTGAAAGATCTGGTTGATGTCCGCCTGGAGCTTTGCAGTGTCTGCAATGGAAGACACTGTCATGCAGATTCGGGTGTCATCTGCAAAGGAAGACACGGTGCTGTGGCTGACATCCTTGTCTATGTCGGATATGAGGATGAGGAACAAGATGGGAGCGAGTACTGTGCCTTGTGGAACAGAGCTTTTCACCGTAGCTGCCTCGGACTTTACTTTGCTGACGACTACTCTCTGTGTTCTGTTAGTGAGGAAATTATAGATCCATCGACCTACTTTTCCTGTTATTCCTTTAGCGCGCATTTTGTGCGCTATTACGCCATGGTCACACTTGTCGAAGGCTTTTGCAAAGTCTGTATATATTACATCTGCATTCTTTTTGTCTTCTAGTGCATTTAGGACCTTGTCGTAGTGATCCAATAGTTGAGACAGACAGGAGCGACCTGTTCTAAACCCATGTTGCCCTGGGTTGTGTAACTGATGGGTTTCTAGATGGGTGGTGATCTTGCTTCTTAGGACCCTTTCAAAGATTTTTATGATATGGGATGTTAGTGCTATCGGTCTGTAGTTCTTTGCTGTTGCTTTACTGCCCCCTTTGTGGAGTGGGGCTATGTCTGTTGTTTTTAGTAACTGTGGGACGACCCCCGTGTCCATGCTCCCTCTCCATAGGATGGAAAAGGCTCGTGATAGGGGCTTCTTGCAGTTCTTGATGAACACAGAGTTCCATGAGTCTGGCCCTGGGGCAGAGTGCATGGGCATGTCATTTATCGCCTGTTCGAAGTCATTTGGCGTCAGGATAACATCGGATAGGCTTGTGTTAATCAAATTTTGTGGCTCTCTCATAAAAAATTCATTTTGATCTTCGACTCTCAGTCTGGTTAGCGGCTTGCTAAAAACTGAGTCATATTGGGGCTTGAGTAGCTCACTCATTTCCTTGCTGTCATCTGTGTAGGACCCATCTTGTTTAAGTAGGGGCCCAATACTGGACGTTGTTCTCGATTTTGATTTGGCATAGGAGAAGAAATACTTTGGGTTTCTTTCGATTTCATTTATGGCTTTTAGTTCTTCCCGCGATTCCTGACTCCTAAAGGATTCTTTTAGCTTAAGTTCGATGCTTGCTATTTCTCTGACCAGTGTCTCCCTACGCATTTCAGATATATTGACCTCTTTTAGCCGCTCTGTTATTCTTTTCCGTCGCCTGTAAAGGGAGCGCCTGTCTCTTTCTATTTTACATCTACTCCTCCTTTTTCTTAGAGGAATAAGCCTTGTGCATACATCGAGTGCCACCGAGTTAATCTGTTCTAGGCATAAGTTGGGGTCTGTGTTACTTGGTATATCTTCCCAGCTTATATCGGTTAGGACTTGGTTTACTTGGTCCCACTTTATGTTTTTGTTATTGAAGTTGAATTTGGTGAATGCTCCCTCGTGACTAATCTCATTATGTCGGTCTGGGGCTCTGAATTTTCAGATTCCATTACGTGGTATTTGTACACTGGCACCGTCAGCATTTCCATTTTGACCCTTAAGAGAGGAGGTTGTCTTAATATAGTAAAGGGCTGTTGATCCAAGGAATATGACTTACCCTTTCATTTCTTGTATCAAACTTGATTGCCTCCCAACATCAGTTGTATGACCCGTAAGGATTTAGCGCTTCCCTATAAATATAACTTTCGCTTTGAACTATCGTCTCGTCTCTTTTTTTTACTGAAGACAAATCGTAGGTGATATTACGAGCGCAAACCGTTTCAATATCTGTCATAGACGGTACTACTATGTCAGTCATGATGATTCATTTGTAAACGTGCATTATCGTGATTAAGCACAGTACATAAGTTTGATATTTTCTTTAGTTTTATAGCATGATCAAGCTCACATAGTGGGCGTTGCTGTAAACTGGACGTCTACCCTAGGAACACGAGCTGGTGGACATTCTCATAGGTGATTTAACTGAAGAAAAACGATCGCAGTCACAAGAGAAAGCACGTTAGTACACAGACACAGCAGCGTAAGCTTTTATTTAGACGTTTCGCTAATATACGAGCTTTCTCAAGTCATGATTTGAAAAAGCTAACCTGTAAGCAAAACGCTGTTCAAACTAGTCCTGCTCAACTCAGTGTCTGTACTAGCGTACCTGTCAGCATCTGCCTTTCAAACAAAGGAAAATCTGGCGGTGCTCATAACTCCAGCAAATGCAAAAATACCTAGGGGCATTAGAAATTTTTGGTGCGAACAGAAGAAACACTGAGCGCACACTGAAATAGACAACCACATTATCACTTTTTCATTCTAGAATCAGTTATACATTCAACAAGCCACACTAAAATACTGACTTGAATTATGAGGATCGGTTTGCAGAGCCACATGTATAAGTCTCTTAACAAAATCATCTTTTGGAAATTGCTACCGCTCGGTGTAGACTAGGCTACACTTTTTTTTTTTTGGTTTGCATCAAACCTCGTGTAGCTGGTAGTGCAACAACAGAATCATTCAAATAACTTGTAACTATGTACTACGTAGGAAAAAAATTAGAATTTTCGAGTAAATCTTTCATAAATGTTCATGAAATATCTAAATATTTAGTTCGTTCGCAGAAATATTACCAAATAATAATAGTATTATAACTCCGTCTATTTTAATAACTGTTATCACTGTTAAATTTCCTTAACTATAAAATGTTAGGGTCTAGTTCTTGATCATAATGTGTGCCATTATCTTTCGAGTATAATAGCCCATGGGATGGGGATGGAGCGCATAATAAAGCTGTAAACTCAAAGGCAGCAAAAATGCAAGAACTGTCACCCCTAACGTATACTAACTAGAAGTACAGTAGGTGGGAGGTGTGAATGATAGCACGCAACTAGGAGTACGTGAGAGATGTTAACAATATTTTTTTTACTAACAACATTAGATCCATCGCACTACACAGATACCTCTGCAAGGGTACTTTTTTTTTTTTTTTTTTGCCCAACACTCGGGGTCGGCGCCAAAGGGATGGGGCTTCGGTCCCACAAAAAATTCCCTCAACCCCTTAAGCACCACCAAATAGAAATAGTAATAATACTGCTGCTTCAAAATTAATCTCCTAGTCCCTCCTTCCCCACCTTTTTCAACTATGTAGCCACCCCTAAACCCCCACACGCCTGGTATTAAGATTCTGGAGCCGACCCTGCCAACTATTTGAATACTTTCAGCAGAACTGGAATCGTCTTACACGTGATACGCCTTCCACAACAGCGTTGTCTTTTTTTTTAAGGGGGGAGGACTTTGGGGGAGCTGATGAAATCTGGGACTTCAGTCCTCCTTGTCCCCCAAGCATTCCCCGAGACTAGAGTTTTCATGCACATTACATAATTTCCAGCATGACTGGAGTTTTTTTTAATCAGGATACGACTTCCAGTAGGACTCGAGTAGTAAGATCAAAGTGATAAAGTACGGAAATGAGAGATGAAGGCAACTGCGACATTATTATTATTATAATCAAGGGGGAAGCGCTAAACCCGGAGAATTATACAGCGCCTGGGGGGGGGATGTGGAAGGCATTCAGGCTTAATTCGGGGAACTGGAGCACAGATCCAATTCCCTAAATCAAGAGCCCCTCACCAACATCAAGGAACCTTCCTTGAGGGGGCAACTGCGACAATAGGTAGCAACAGAGAAGAAAGGAAGGCAGGCAGACATCTCTTACCAGCAACAAGAGGCAGGGTGACCTACTTCCTTCACTACTGAAGCAACACTCAACAACCACTGATAACCTCAGAGACGTTTATGTCAACATACCATCACGTGCACAAATACATGTCAGTACGTGCATACGAACATACCAGCGTCGTTAAGTAATGGAACGGAATACAACAATAATATTTCTTTATAAAAATTTTACAATACAGATTTTGCGAAAAGCCCATAACACACAACTGTTTGGGCAGTCACATTAAAATTATTTAATACTGTGAGAGTTGCTCACAGTATACGTTTGCTCTTGACAGAATATACTGATTTCAGTTCAAATATATATCACTGTAAAATACATTGTTGTTGAGATGTTTATGCTCTACAGGCAAGATGAGAAAAATATATATGATCTAGTTACAGCTCGTTGGTAATATTAGTTATACATAAACTAATTTTTTCTGAATCCATATCGACAAAGGGTAATCAAACTGTAGTTGGTTAAACACGTGTAAAACTGCTTTTAGATTACTTTTCAGAATATTTTTAATAATACTAGTAGATTATTATAATCAAAACTTGGTCACCTCAAAAATGTCTGATATTATCCTAACACCACAAGACTGAAAAGTCAATAAATGACATGCCCATGCACTCTGCCCCAGGCCCAGACTCGTGGAACTCTGTGTTCATCAAGAACTGCAAGATGCTCCTGTCACATGCCTTTAGCATTCTATGAAGAGGGAGCATGGACACAGGGGTCATTCCACACTCGCTAAAAACAACAAACATAGCCCCACTACAAAGGTGGCAGTAAAGCAACTGCAAAGAACTACAGACCGATAGCTCTAGCATCCCATATTATAAAAATCTTTGAAAGGGTCCTAAGAAGCAAGATCGCCAACCACCTAGATACTCATCAATTACACAACCCTGGGCAACACGGGTTTAGAGCATGACTCTCCTGCCTGTCTGTCCCAGCTACTGGGCCACTATGACAAGGTCCTGGATACTGTAGAGAATAAAGAAAATGTGATGAATGGTTTGAAAAACCTACAAGTTGAAGATTGAGACACTTATGCAGCATATGGGAATCTTTATTCGGGAAACGTTTCGCCACACAGTGGCTTCATCAGTCCAATACAAAGAGGAAGGCGTAAGGAGAGGAGGAGAATGAGGTAATCAGTCCCTCAGCCTGGAGTCGATGTGTTCAGTCCATCAATCTTGTAGAATGATTGATGGACTGAACACATCGACTCCAGGCTGAGGGACTGATTACCTCATACTCCTCCTCTCCTTACGCCTTCCTCTTTGTATTGGACTGATGAAGCCACTGTGTGGCGAAACGTTTCCTGAATAAAGATTCCCATATGCTGCATAAGTGTCTCAATCTTCAATAAAGAAAATGCAGATGTAGTATACAGACTTTGCAAAAGCCTTCGACAAGTGTGACCACAGTGTAATAGAACACAAAATGCGTGATAAAGGAATAACAGGAAAAGTTGGTAGATGGATCTATAACTTCCTGACAAATAGAACATAAAGAGGAATAGTAAACAGAGTAAAGTCTGAGGCAGCTACGGTGAAAAGCTCTGTTCCACAAGGCACAGTACTCGCTCCCATCCTATTCCTCATCCTCATATCTAACTGGGACAAAGATATAAGCCATAGCTCCATGTCTTCCTTTGCGGATGACACCTGAATTGCCATGACAGTGACCTCCATAAGACACTGCAATACTCCAAGAGGACATAAATCAAATCTTCAAATGGGACACTCAAAACAATATGAAGTTCAATGAAGAGAAATTTCAACTACTCTGATAGGGAAAATTGAGGAAATTAAAACTATGTCAGGGTATATAACAAATTCTAACCGTACGATAGAGCAAAAAAGTAATGTGAAGGAACTGGGAGTGATAATGTCAGAGGATCTTGCCTTCAAAGATCGCAACAATGTATCTACAACATCTGCTAGGAAAATGATAGGAGGGATAATGAGAACCTTCAAAACTAGGGATGCCAAAACCATGATGATTCTCTTCAAATCGCTTGTTCTCTCTAGGCTGGAATACTGCGTTACACTAACTGCCCCCTACAAGGCAGGCAAAATTGCTGACCTGGAGAGTGTACAAAGAACTTTCACTGCACACATAAGTACGAAAAGGCATCTAAATTACTGGGAATGGTTTAAGTCCCTTGATTTGTATTCCCTGGAATGCAAGCGAGAGAGATACACGATAATATACACTTGAAAAATCCTACAGGGATTCGTATCAAACTTGCACATGAAAATCACCCCCTATGAAAGCAAAAGACTCGGGAGAAGATGCAACATTCCCCCAGTGAAAAACAGGGGCGCCACGAGTACACTGAGACAATGCAATAAGTGTCAGGGGCCCAAGACTGTTCAACTGCCTCCCAGCATACATAAGGGGGATTACCAACAGACCCCTGGCTGTCTTCAAGAAGGCACTGGACATGCACCTAAAGTCAGTACCTGACCAGCCGGGCTGCAGCTCATACGTCAGTTTGCATGCAGCCAGCAGTAACAGCCTGGTTGATCAGACCCTGATCCACCATGAGGCCTGGTCTCAGACAGAGCCGCGGGGGCACTGACCCCCCGAAACCCTCTTCAGGTATACTCCAAGTAAGTGCTAAACCCACCAGGGTCATACAGCACTGCAGAGTAGGGTGTGTGATCTGTGTAATATGCTTGATCCGAAATTAGCAAGGGTGGAGAGTATAATGGAGGGAGAGTTCGTATGGGTGGTGAGGAGTGCTAAAGGAAGGATAATCAAAGGTTATGAAATAAATCTGTTGCTGTCAAAAAGTCAAACAGGGAGTCTGTGTCAAAGATGGGGCTGTCAGCTAGGAGGGAAGATAAAGTGTGTTAGAGCGGTGTCAATGTCGATGAAAAATTATGCAAGCTCGCTTGTAGACAGGACAGTCTAACAAAATATGGCAAACTGGAACCTGACAATTCACACAGAGTGGAACTGGGCACCTCTCTATGAGATACCCATGAATGAGATGTGTGTGCCCGATGCGAAGACAGGAAAGCGTAGTCTTCCCACCATGACATCCATGATAGGAAACCTAGGATCCTAAATTTGGCTTGATAGAATGTAATCTGTTATGAATCAACTCAGACCGACTTTGTTGCCAATGGTTTAGAAAGTTTAAAGGTTAAAGAACCTCACTATACAGTCCTTAAGCCACTGAACTACAGATTTGGCAGTATGACATGGTGCACCAACCTGCACAAAAACCATAGCCCCACACTTGTCAAGCACCTCAGGTAAATTGTCACACAATAACTCCAGGAAATTATATTGGCTCATATACTGGTTTCTGGGAAGTACATTGAGTTCACCAATACTCTGAGCACTGAAACACCCCCAAACCATGAGCAAGTCTGCGTGTTTGGTTGTCCCACAGGTGTAGCGTGGGTCTAGTGGGTCACTACCTCTGAGCCTGAGGATTCCAGTGAAGATATTTCTTTGCATAATCCAGCCTATGTTTCTTCTGTGGCTTGGAGAGGATCAGTTTCTTAACCTGGCGGTGACTACTGTAGCCCAGTTCTGAAACACGTCTGATAACAGTTCTTACAGGCACCTCTGGGTGAAGATGTGGATTCTTTTCTTTCAATTCTCTAGCAGTTATCTTAGGTGTACTCTCTAACTGCTTCTTTAACACAGTTAAGGTACGAACAGATGTCTTCTTCGAGGGGCCAGGCCAAGGTTTGGCAGATGGTATCTCGACACTGCCACCAGCCTTGAAATGCTGCACCCAGTTCTTCACTGAATGCTCACACACACCGACATTCTCTCACTATTTCTTTCGTCTGGTGTCCAGCTTTGTGAAGCCCTATGATTTAAGCTACAATTTCAGGTGTTAAAGACTTCCTTTTACCCATAATCAAACATGTATAGCCCCAAAACCAAAGGGAACACCGGACAAAAGATGGGGTGGATGAGAGACAAAAGTGCAACACTTCCTCTCACCATGGCAGCCATGTGAGCAATGAGGAGTCACTGTGGAGTGTAGTGGCAGGCCGTTATGTTATGCTAATGGCTGCTACCCAGCATAATACACTGACGAAAAAAGACCCCCCCCCCGTATGGTAGGCCTTTGATTTTCATCACGGCATTATGCCAGGGTGCTCACCCAGCAAAATGCCATGACTAGCACTGTAGGTTCAGTCGGAGGAAGACCAAAAGGTCCAATTCCTCGGACCAAAAGCCCCTTACCTCGTCAAGGAGCCCCCTTTGAAGAGGAGTATTGGTAGATTATAAATTAATCTCAGTTAATAACATCAGTTTGATCAGTACCTTTATGGATGATAGGAAAGAGATGATTACTAATTACAAAGCTGAAGGGGGTAGGCAAGTTTCAGTGGGGAGAAATAATTGGGATTAAGTCAGGAGTATCTGAGAGAGAGCTAAGGAAGGGGTAGCAATAATGTTGAAGGATCACTTATGGAGAGATAAGAGGGAATATAAGTGTATAAATTCAAGGATTATGTGGATTAAAATAAGGGTTGGATGTGAAAAGTGGGTCATAATAAGTGTGCATGCACTTGGAGATGAGAAAAGTGTAGAGGAGAGAGAGAGATTTTGGGAGATGTTAAGCAAGTGTGTAGGAACTTTTGAGCCAAGTGAGAGAGTAACTGAGGTAGGGGACCTAAATGCTAAAGTAGGAGAAGCATTTAGAGAGGGTATGGTAGGTAAGTTTGGGGTGCCAGGTGTACATGAAAATGGGGAGCATTTGACTGAACTTTGTACAGAAGGGGTTTGGTTATAGGTAACACACATTTTAAGAAAAAGAGGATAAATAAGTATACAAGATATGATGCAGGGTGAAATGACAGACTACGTATTGGTAAATAAAAGACTGTTGGGTAGACTTCATGATGCACATGTTTACAGAGGGGCTACAGATATATCAGATCACTCTTTAGTTGTAGCCACAGTGAGAGTAAAAGGTACATGGGATACAAGAAGAATGGAAACAGCAAGTAAGAGTGAAGTGAAGATTTAAAAACTAAAGGAGGAGGCTGTTAGGGTAAAATACTGTTGGAGGACAGATGGGCTAGTGAGAGTACATGTATAGGCAATGGGGTAGAAGATGTATGGGGTAAGTTTAAGAATATAGTGTTAGAGTGTTCAGCAGAAGTTTGTGGTTATAGGAAAACTGGATTGGTGGACTGATGATGTGAAGAGAGTAGTAAGGGAGAAAAAGTTAGCATATAAAAGGTTTTTACAAAGTAGAAGTGATGCAAGGAGGGAGGAGCATATGGAGAGTGGTGAAGCAATGTAAAAAGAGAGCAAATGAGAGAGTGGGTGAGATGTCATCAACATATTCTGTTGAAAATAAGAATAAGTTTTGGAGCGAGATTAATAAGTTGAGAAAGCCTAGGGAAAGAATGGATTTGTTAGTTAAAAATAGGAGAGGAGAGTTATTAAATGGAGAGTTAGAGGTATCAGGAAGATGGAGGGAATATTTTGAGGAATTGTTAAATGTTGATGAAGATATCAGATTTGAGGGAGAGAGTATGGAGGAGGTGAATGTGTTCAGATATTTGGGAGTGGATGTGTCAGCAGATGGGTCTACGATGGATGAGGTGAATCATAGAATTAACGAGGGGAAAAAGGTGAGTAGTGCTCTGAGAAGTCTGTAGAGACAAAGAACTTTATCCATGAAAGCAAAGAGGAGAATGTATGAGAGTATAGTTATACTAATGCATGAATGTGAGTGCAAGTGTGCGAGGTGTGAGGCATGGGTTGTTAATGTTATAACAAGGAGAAGACTGGAGGCAGTGGAGATGTCACATCTGAGGGCAATGTGTGGTGTGAATGTAATGCAGAGAATCCATAGTTTGGAGATTAGGAGGAAGTGTGGAATTACCAAAACTATTATCCAGAGGGCTGAGGAGGGGTTATTGAGGTGGTTTGGATATGTAGAGAGGATGGAACGAAATAGAATGACTTCGAGAGTGCATAAATCTATAGTGGAGGGAAGACGGAGTAGGGGTCAGCCAACGAACGGTTGGAGGGAGGGGGTAAAGGAGGTTGTGTGTGTGTGAGGGGCTTGGACTACTGTAGTGGGGGTTCGTAGGAGATATGATGGTTAAAGTTAAACACACTTGTTGGATGGTAATGCATATATTAGCAGAGTATGAAGGGAGAGAGCCCAAACTGCCTGTCCTGTTGCCTGCTCGGATAACGGGCAACTGAGGCTGATGTAGCGCGTCCCACGCACTCATGCGGGATCACTTGACGTCATACAAACTAGTCACTAGGCCTAGCAAAGGGGTCGTGTATGTAAAACATATGGATGGTACTATGATACTCAGATAAACTATACAACACATTTAGGGGATCAGCAACTATGCTGATACTACCAGAAAGCGTGTGTGAGCCTCATGGATCAGGGCCTGCTCAAAGAGGCTGTTATTGCTGGCCACACGTAAACCAATGCAAAACCACAGCCCGGCTGGTCAGCAGTGAGCTGAGGTGCCTGTCCAGCTCCTCCTTGAAGAAAGCCAGGGGTTTATTGGTAATCCTTCTTATATATGCCAGAAGGCAGTTGAGAAGTCTTGGGCCCCTGACACTTAGTGTGCTGTCTCTTAACATACTTGTGGCACCACTGGGTTTCACTGGGGAGATGTTGCATCTCTTGCCGGGTCTTGCTTTCGTAGGGAGTGATTTTCGTGTGTAAATTTGGGAGTAGACCCTCTAGGATTTTCCAAGTGTATATTATTGTGTATCTTTCTCGCCTGCATTCCAGGGAGTACAAATCAAGACTTCAACCATTCCCAGTAATTTAGGTGCTTTGTTGTACTTGTATGTGCCATGAAAGTTTTCTGTATATTCTCAAGGTCTGCAATTTTGCTTGCCTTGAAAGGGGGCATTAGTGTACAGTAATACAGTAGTCCACCAAAATTTGCAAGGGTTATGCTCCAATACCACCCACAAACTTGGAAAAACTGCGAATTCTGGATGCAGTAAAAAAAATGCCTATAAATGCCTATATTTATAGTTTAAACCCTAAATATACCCCCAAAACACTTTAATTTCAAACTCAACTTCATACATCACCATTAAAAAAAGAATGTAAAGACAAACCCGTATACGCTACTGTACAGCTATGCCTCCCGCAGTGCTAGAATGTAAAATACCAATGTTACCCCCATATGTACTGTAATTCACACAAACCCGTTTTCTTCGGTATACTGTAATTCGTGCAACCCCATTTTCTTTGGTATACGTACGGTAAATATACAGTAATAATTTAATTTAGTAAAAGTAAAGTTAAATGTACAGGTACTCGCCAATACGCATATGGAAATTTTGCTGAAGTTATGTTAATATTTATGTTACAAAACTATTAAATTATATTTTTCTCAATATTTAACATTAAAACACATAAAAAATTATATATTGCCACGAAAAAAGCCAAAAAAATTCCATGAACAATTATTAGTTAGGTTCTGAGGAAAAACCCATGAATTACTGAAGCCGTGAATTTGCAGGGGAGGGGGGGGTCCACTGTATACAGTACACTACTGTATAAACATTAAACAAAATACCAGAAATATTATAAATGGTGCAAAGGCGACATTGAAACAATATCGAAGATGGCTGACATAAACCCACTACAATTACAGTATGCTCCTCACTTAGTGATGAATTCGTTTACTGACATGGTCTTAGGAACAGAACTCCATCGTTAAGTGAGGAGAGGCTGTATAAAATACGTAATAACTTTAACACACTTAAAATTTTGGAAAGTTTCCAGACATAATAGAGATGTGGAGCTCACGGAGAATGTAAACAAACCAAGTGGCACACAACCATATTAGAGAATCAGGTAGGGGAGCCGTATAGCGAATTTTGGTCATAATTTGAAATGTTTGTATTAGTGGAATGCCGTAAGGTGAAATGCTGTGAAGTGGGGCCTTACTGTACATTGTTTTGATCTCTGAAAGTGAGATTCTCTGTTATTCCTCTATTCTGTTATAACTTTTCCTGTTATTCCTTTATCTGTATGTTGTGTGCTATTACACCATGATTGCACTTGTTGAAGGTTTTTGCTAAGTCTTTGTATACTATATCTGCATTTTGTTTTTCCTCCAGAGCATCCAAGACGATGTCATAGTGGTCCAGTAGTTGGGATAGGCAGAAGCAACCTGCTCTAAACCCATGCTACCCTGGGTTGTGCAACTGATGGGTATTTAATTAGGTGGCAATCTTGCTTCTTAGAACTCTCTCAAAGATTTTTATGATATGGGATGTTAATGCTATCAGTCTGTAATTCTATGCAATTGCTTTATTGCCATTTTGTGGCAGTACACTTTATTTCTTTTTTCCAGCTCACAGGGTACTGTTATATATTAGGTTAGTTCTGGGCATTGGAGAGATTTACTTTGTGTTTTCACTGGCACAATGTAATGCCTCTAGCACAAGAATGTCCTATAATAATCCAGAGAAACTACTGAGCCACACAAGCCACTGCCTGTGCAATGGACATGGAGACTTGTATTAATAAGCAATCCCCACTTACAAAATCAAGGCAAAAGAAAATTAACATCAGCATGATTATTATTACATTTGTGAAGGGAAGAGGAGGGCACTCAACCTGTAAGGGTCATACAGAACTTGGGGGAATGGGAGGCACTCAGGTTTGATCTAAGGAAGGAAAGCACAGGTCCAATTCCTTAGATCAAGAGCCCCTCACCAGCATCATGGAACTTCTCTTGAGGGGAGAGCTTTAGAATTTGGCCTCAGTCACCATCTAGCAGCAAAGTTATTACAATCAGCAGAGTAATTCCAAGATCAACTAAAATATGAATACCTTAACAACAAAATACTCTACAAACTCTTAACCAAGAATCATTCTCTAAACACAAGATCAAATATGATTAGGCCACTTAATTATTTTTCCTCTGTCATTTGCTATATACAGAAGGCCCTCCACATTTGCGAGGGTTAGGGGATCAAGAACCTCGCAAATCTTGAAAATTCGCAAATGTTTGGTGTACAAATATGATGTAGGGGAAATATAATAATACTGTACTGTAGCATTTACTTAGCCAAACAATACTGCTTCCTTAACCTACTGAACCATGAACAGTCATGAAACACTAGAAAACATCGTAAAATATTGTATAACATGTTATGGTTTAATAACAAATAATGAGCAAACAAAATACTCACCACTCGTAAGGTTAGGCAGACAAACTCCGATGACCTGTGATGATTATGACAATGACGATGATGATGGTGACTCTAGTTAGCCATGCAGTTACTGATGACAGTTGAATAGAGGTATTATATGGAGTGTAACTGCATGGCATGATGAGTCTAGTGTGTGGATTCTAACTCTTCACTGCCAGCATCACTGCTGACATTGCTAGAGTCAGAGTTAGCAACGGAATCAGATTCTGCCACGGGTTGGAGTTCAGGTGAGGTGGTAGGGGTAGCGGCAGGGGTAGTGGCAGGCTTCCTTGTGAAGAACATTGTGATGGGCAACTGAGACCGTGTCCTCTTCATATCTACAAACAGAGTTTTGTAGGGAATTATGTTTCTATCAGTTTCACTCATCACCTTCAAAGCCCTCAACATCGATGGGTCTATGTCGTAAAAAAATTGTTTGAGCTGTGCTGTCATTCTCATTGCTTGCCCTAGTTTTTCAAGGGTGAGGGCTTGAGGCTCATTGGCCTCAGCAACACTCTCTTCTTCATCCTCACTCTCTGCATGCACAATCTCCAACAATTCTTCATCATTTAGGCCCAGTGCATGTTCTTCCATCAGTTCTCTCACCTCACCCTCCTGCATGTCCTCGAACCCTTCACCACCAACTTGCCTTGCTAACTCCACAGTCTTCCTCACGGCTTTGTTAACCTCGCCAAATCCAACAAAATCACACACACACTGGACTGGCGGGCTGCTGGTTGATGGGGTATTTGGAAGGGTAGTAGGGATGTGGCAGGAAGTGTTTTCCCGTACTTTTTTCCCACACTTGTTTGGTAAATATGATTGGGTAGCTGGGCATTCGTGAATGTCTGAAGCTTACAAATTTGAACTCATGAAAGTGGAGGGCTAGCTGCACCCTTATCCTATTTTATTACAGTAGAGTACAGTATTTAGTCCTATCCCATTCTCTCTTCTTCCCTCCATCATCACCAGGACTATGGTCAACAATGCTAATGGAAGGTTTGCTCTTCACATGATTTGTTGGAAGAACTGCAGTAGCTGGAGATAACCTGTGTGTTATCACTAGAAAATCCCAAAACTGCATTTTGATATAATTTAATCCAATACTGACAAATTTTAAAATATCCTTAACCCTTTCAGGGTCCGTGCCGTAGATCTACGGCTTTACATTCAGGGTCCAAACCAGAGATCTACGCCATGAGCTCAGCTCACTCTGATAAGCTGTGAGTAGTAAATTTGGGACTAGATATGAGAGAATACATCTATGTGGTATGTGAGCACCACATAAAACAAATCCTGCAACACACAGTGCATAATGAGAGAAAAAAAATTGAGACCGTAACTTTCGATTAACCCTTTGAGGGTCGACAGGCCCTCTCCGAAACTCGTTCTCAGGGTCGGCCAAATTTAAAAAAAAAAAAAAAAATATTTTCTCTTATGAAAAGATAGAGAATCTTTTCCCGATCATAAAGACACCAAAAGTTTGAAATTTGATAGAAAACTTACGGAATTATGCTCTCGCAAAGTTAGCAGTCTCGGCGATGTTTACGCATCGGCGATTTTGCCCACTTTGAGCCCCATTTTCGGCCAATTTCACTGTACTAGTCGACAAAAAACATGAATATTTCGCTAGAACTACATTTTTTCTATCGAATGGGTGCAAGAAACCACTCATTTATGAAATTCAACTATCCAGTACAGTGGTCAGAATTTAGCAATTTTGCCAATTTCACACAAATTTCAAAAGATGCCAATTTCTGAATAGGGTCCAGAATAAACAAGAAAGACATTCCTGGCACTAAAATGACATTTCCTCTAGTCATTAGTCATGTCTCAAGGCCCCTCTTATATTCTTTTGCTTTCCACTTTGAATTTTTATTTTCACAAAAAATATAAGATTTACTGTTATGCAGACTACTGCATTAGTGTAAAAAATGGTATAAATATTATTGGTGCACTTGTGAAAGAATATTAGACTCACCAGTTGACGTGTATTGCACGCTTGGCACGATTTGTTTACTTTTGAAGTTTGGTAAAAATCGCACATTTCTGCTACTTTGAGCTCAATTTCAAGGCACCTTTCTTTGTAAAACCAGTCAAAATCATCTCAATTTCTGTAATATGTCTTCCATTCTATAAAATGAGACCAAGAAAACTAGAATACAACAATAAATACCATACGAAAATACACTGCAAAGTCGCTGATTTATTCAAAAAAATGGTCAAAGTTTTTTTTTTCTCATTATGCACTGTGTGCTGCAGGATTTTTTTTAGACTGTGCACACTGACCACATAGACCCATTCTTTCATATGAAGGCCTACCAGCTTTCTCCCACTAGATTTGAGGCCGCTAGAATTTATGAGTACTAGTACGTCAAAAACCCCTACGCTTAAGACGTACTAGTACGACGAAAACCCTCAAAGGGTTAAAACAGCGACTTTGCAGTGTTTTTTGTATGTTTTTTATAGTTGTATTTGCAATTTCTTGGTCTCATTTGATAGAATGGAAGATATACTACAAAAATAGAGATGATTTTGATTGGTTTTAGTACTGGAAATGGCTTGAAACTGAGCTCAAAGTAGCAGAAATGTTAAATTTCTGCCGATGTTAAAGAGTAAACAAATGACCTCACAAGTCTAATACATGATAGCTGGTGGGTCTAATATACATTCACAAATGTGGTGATATTATTTATACAATTATTACAGTATTGCATAACAGTAAATCTCCTAATTTTTGGTTTGAATAAAAATTCATTATGTGAATAAAAAATCAAAATGGAATTCATTTGTAAAGCCTGAAAATGTAACTAATGAACAGAGGAAATGTTAATTTAGTGCCAGGAATGCCTGTATTGTTTATTTTGGACCCTATTTTGAAATTGGAATATTTTGAACTTTGCATTAAATTGGCCAACTTACCAATTTCCGGTCACTTTATTTTGTTGTTGAAACAGTTGACTTGGCGATTTCTTGTGCTCAGTCAATAGAATAGAAGTAATACTAGTAAAATAGCTAAGAATTTGGTTGAAATGGGAGTCAAAGTCGGCAAAATCGCTGATGTGTAAATATCGCCGACATCAAAATTCGCGAGATCACAATTTCTTCAATTTTCCATCAAATTTCGTACTTTTTGTTTTATTACCTTAAGGAAAAGATTCTCTACCATTTCATAAGAAAAAATAAAATTATTTTTTGAAAATTCTTGGACCCTGGTGCACACTTTGAAATTTGGCCTCTGTACCCTGAAAGGATTAATTAAAGTAGTATACTATATGGCTGAAGAAATACTAAACAATTTTATGTGGTTTATAAGGAGGGGTCAACACCAAAAACACATTCAACATACAGTTTAATATGTAAACAAATAGAATTCATTCAGACTATAGTTACATGAAGTGCTCAACCCTAGTATGCCGGTCAGTACTACAAGAAGTAGATTCTGGATCTAAGAAATATGTTGTGTGAGTGTGTGTTATCTGGGCCCACCACCTTCGAGGTATTTAGTTCACATAGCAGTTTCTTCACCTCCTCCTCAGCTCTGTGCAGTGTGTCTAGCACCTGTTGGTGTATCCTACTGCCTCGGTTTGCTGGAAGCCTGTCTCCACTATGAATACTTCCCTAAATCTTGTGTTGAGAAATACATATATCATACATTTAATTCAACTCACTGGATGATGAGGACAAAATATATATGATTAAAGAATAAAAAGGCACAATACCGTGACTGGAGCAATACGCAAATAACAATACACAAATAACAAGGAATAATGACATTTTCAGGGAAGATGCTTTCATACCAACAAGAATGATGTTATAATTTGTAATAATAAAAACTGCATAAAGAATATTAGAAAGTATTTTTTCACACATAGTGGTAAAGTTGAAGTCATATGTACTAGAATCAACAATAATATTATAAATATACGTATAAGACATTTACAGTGGAAGATCAGATGCCATAAGCACCAAACTGCAAAATTATCAATATTTTGGCAAAAATTCAATAATAAAATAAAATAATAATAATAATAACTGGGGCCCACTCAGCACAAATATAGTTAGTTGGATCAGGTTATTATAAACTAGGTTAGGCACTTGATGTGTGTCACCACTCATCCTCGGAGTCCTGCACCTTTTGGGTTTTGTATCCTTATCAAGATTAAATTATTATCATATACATGGAAAGCACTAAACTCATAAGGTAAGTGGACTGTCCAGGAACTTATTTGTAGTGGACTGTCCAGATATTTATCTATAGTGGACTGTCCAGATATTTATCTATAGTGGACTGTCCAGGTATTTATCTATAGTGGACTGTCCAGGTATGTATCTATAGTGGACTGTCCAGGTATGTATCTATATTGGACTGTCCAGGTATGTATCTATAGTGGACTGTCCAGGTATGTATCTATATTGGGCTGTCCAGGTATGTATCTATAGTGGACTGTCCAGGTATGTATCTATAGTGGACTGTCCAGGTATGTATCTATAGTGGACTGTCCAGGTATGTATCTATAGTGGACTGTCCAGGTATGTATCTATATTGGACTGTCCAGGTATGTATCTATAGTGGACTGTCCAGGTATGTATCTATAGTGGACTGTCCAGGTATGTATCTATATTGGACTGTCCAGGTATGTATCTATAGTGGACTATCCAGGTATGTATCTATAGTGGACTGTCCAGGTATGTATCTATATTGGACTGTCCAGGTATGTATCTATAGTGGACTATCCAGGTATGTATCTATAGTGGACTGTCCAGGTATGTATCTATATTGGACTGTCCAGGTATGTATCTATAGTGGACTATCCATAATCTAATTGTAATGGACTGAGTTATAATTGAAGATTTCTCCTTGGCATAAATCAGACATTATTTTATGTTTTACAATATACATATACAAGTTTTCTACACCACTGACTAAATAGGTATTTCTTGGGCAAATTGTTATTTTAGAATATGTTACCAAGTTAAGTTTAAGTTTAATGTTTATTATGCACCCCATACCCATCCTGTGGGCGGTAGTCAAAAGATTACAGAGGTACATAATGGGTCCAGGGACTGGGCCTCAAAGTTTTGATAGCTGAGCAAGTTACAGAGGTAATGAATTCACAATTTACAAAGGTAATGAACTCACAATTTACAAAGGTAATGAACTCCAGGTAGGTCTAGTCACAATCATGACAAGTTACAAAGGTATTTACAGATTACAGAGGTACACAATGGGTCCAGGGACCGGGCTCCAAAGTTTTGATGGCTGAACTAGGTACAAGGTAATGAACTCACAAGTTACAAAGGTAATATGTTACCAAAAGAAAACTTTTTTGGACATGTGTTGCATGAGACATGCACACGTGCAACTCTGATGTATTGCAGCATGACCACACACAGCAGGGGTCATATAATGTCTGGAGAATGGGAAGCATTCAGGTTCCATCCAAAGAATGGAGTTCAAGTCCAGTTCCTTGGATCAAGATCCCCTCCCCTTGAGGGACTCGAGTGTATGACTACTTAATATGGTACAATTCAAACTAAAATCAATAACCAAAATCCACTGAGGAGCAGTCTTCAATTATTGCTGCAGTGTCCAGAAACATGTAATTTACACTATGTATGATAATTGTACTTATGTGTACTGTGCCTAAATAAACTTAGTAGACTACCCAAGGAAAATTGTGACAAACTAGGAATGCATATACAATATGTAATATTTTATTTAAGCTTAACATTTTTTTAACAATGGTTTACATGTCATACATGCTACGGGCACAAAAATTACATTATGTTGATTTATCGTAGGATAACTAATAAAATCAAACAGTGTCGGTGGGTGATAAATAGGGGTGAGCGCTAAGCCTGTAGGGGTCATACAATACTTGGGAAATGGGAGGTAATCAGGTTCGAACCAAGGAAGGAGAGGAAAAGTCCAGTTCCTTGGATCAAGAGCCCCTCAATAGCATCAAGTAACTTCCCTCGAGGGTTATCCTAGGTTCTCTACACATATGTAACTTTGTGTATACCTGAACACACTTATAAACCTGTTTTATTCTTGATACATACCTTGTCAACACATAATTCGCTTCATTTATGTTATAGAATAAATTTATGTAAAATCACTGCGTTTATCAAGGTCTTACCGTGAGCGTGGAAGAAGAATGGTGATAAAATTTAGGTAACTTAATCTGCCCTTCAGTGTTGCTCAGCTGTTCCACTCAACACAAAATATTCGTATATGTACTTAGAAACCTGCATATATATATTTGGAAGCTAAGCCTTGATAAACTATGTATAAAATAGGGAAAAATCTTACTTTTTAGTAACTTTTTATTCATATTGGATAATATTAGCTGGTAATTTGATTTTCGTGATAAATAAGGATGCATGTTTAATTAAAGCTACTGGATATTTTTAATTTAAGTACATTGCTTCTCTTGATAGTTTAATTATTACTTCTTAGGTTAAGATGAAGATTGAGAAGAATATAAGTGGGAAAAATGGTATTTGCAAGTGAATGCTTTTGAGAACTGCACTTGCAACCCAACCGTTGCTGACACTGGTAAGGAATCAGTGGAGTCTGTTGTCGTTGATTTCAATAGGGTACAAGTAGGTAAGTTTATTCAGGTATTTATTTATTTATTTATTTATTTAAAAATTTGAGCACACATACAGAGGTACAAAAAATACAGATAAGAGCAGCATGCCAAAGCCACTTATACTATGCATAGCATTACGGGCTGGCTTAAAATTAACTTAAGATGAACTAAGCAATGATGACATCAGTGATAAAACTTTAATGTAAACAGATTACTATAAAGCACAAGTGAGTATTACAAAGACAGGTCATATGGTTGTATGCATTGTTGTACATTCAGTAGAATGGAGTATTCTGTTAGGTAGTGTATTTAAAAAATAATAAAGTTAGATTGGGTTTTAGGTTTAACATTTATGTGATATAATTGTGAGAAACATTTAAGATATACAATTTATAAGGTTCAGTTATTCAGTATTTATTTGGTTTTGGGTGAGTAAGTGATCTTTGAGAAGAGACTTGAATTTATAAACAGGTAGTGTTTCTTTTATATTTACAGGTAATGAGTTCCAGATTTTAGGGCCTTTTATGTGCATTGAGTTTTTGCATAGTGTGAGATGGACACGAGGAACATCAAAGAGTGATCTGTGCCTTGTGTTATGGTCATGTGTTCTGTTGAGGTTGGCAAGGAGATGTTTGAGGGGAGGGTTAATATCAGAGTTAAGTGTTCTATGTATGTAATAGGTGCAGTAATAAGTATGAATGTTTTGTATGGTGAATAGGTTTAGTGTATTGAATATTGGTGGAGTGTGCTGCCTATAGTGAGAATTTGTTATCATTCTAACTGCAGCCTTTTGTTGGGTAATTAGTGGTCTGAGATGGTTACTTGTTGTTGAGCCCCATGCACAAATTCCATAGGTGAGATAGGGGTAAATAAGAGAGTGATATAGGGCCAGGAGGGCTGACTGTGGAGCATAGTACCGTATCTTCGATAGTATGCCTACAGTCTTGGAAATTTTCTTAGAAATTTGTTGTATATGTGTATGAAATTTGAGTCTATTATCAAGGTGGATTCCTAAGAATTTTCCCTCTGTTAGCTTTGTGATAGGTGATCCGTTTATCATTATGTTAAGAGGGACATCTGTAGCTCTGTTACCAAACTGAATGAAGTAGGTTTTGTCAATGTTTAGTGTAAGTTTGTTAGTCCTCATCCAGGTAGATATTTTCTGTAATTCGGTATTTACAGTATTGGCTAGCGTGACTGGGCTCGGGTATACACAAATACAGTTACATAAATTATCATACATAGCAGAATATGTGTAGAGAACCTAGAATAACCCCCAAAAAAGTCAGGCAAAGTGACTTATTTCCATTGGGGTCCTTTTAATACCGTATTATTATACTATAAAGGAGATAATATCTTATTATTATACTATAAAGGAGATAATATCTTATTATTATACTATAAAGGAGATATACTAGGAATAAGGTAAAACGAGTTATTTATATTTACATGTATGTAAGCTAGAAAAAATCCAATTCAAAGTTTATTCTCTATAAAGATTACAATGTTGAATTTACAGAATTTGGTTGTTGTGTGGTTTACATGTAGTTAAATAATGATTACAGAGTGTACCACTTTGACCCATGCATGTCAGGAGAATTGATAGGGAACAGTGTAGTAAAGAAAGCGAATGCCAAACTGAATTGATAGGGAACAGTGTAGTAAAGAAAGCGAATGCCAAACTGAAGTTCCTGTATAGACAAGCACAGTGTCTACCTACTGAGGCTCGCAGGACCCTATGTCTAGCCCTTATACAATGCCATATGGATTACGCTTGCTCTTCTTGGTACTCTGCCTTGACAAAAAAACTGAAAGATAGACTGCAAATCACCCAGAACAAAATCGTAAGATTCATCCTGGGGCTGGGACCAAGAGAACATGTAGGCCAGGATGAATTACAGCAGTTGGATATGCTGAATGTTGAAGACAGAGTAAAACAACTGAAGCTAAATCATGTTTATAAAACTGCTCACAAACAATGTCCAGAATATCTTGCTGTCAATTTTGTCAAGGTTGGGAACCAAAGCAATCATAGTACTAGGGGGAGAGAGCACAACTTTGTAGTACCCACAGTCAGTGGCCAGGCTTCAAACACCTTTTATTGTACAGCAATAAAGGAATGGAACAGACTACCCGCACATGTCAAAGCCAGTCATAGCGTGAACCAGTTCAAGAAGAGTGCCAAAAGGTGTCTGATGAATGTAGCTACAGAAAGGGAGGGGAATGATTTTCTATTTTTTAGCTAACATACGTGTAAATTTTACCTTATTCCTTGTAATGACCCTCGTATTGTAGATAGTCTTAATGACCTTGGTGTAGCAGATAGTCTTTTTAGTATGATAATAAGATGTTATCTTCATTGTAGAATAATAAGAAAATATTATAACCTTTATACTATAATAATAAGGTAAAAGGACCCCAATGGAAATAAGTCACTCTGTCTGACTTTTTTGGGTTATCCTAGGTTCTCTACACATATGCTGCTATGTATGATAATTCTATGTAACTGTATTTGTGTATACCTGAATAAACTTACTTACTTACTTACTTACTTACACTAGAACGCCTAGCATGGCTAGGCATTTCGGGCAGACTTAGTTTAATTCTTTATTTTAAAATATTACAAATTATGAGGTAAGTTGGTATTATGGCTAAGTGACTAAATACTAGTTTGTGAGTTTAGCAATGTGAATGCTTTTGTTTTGGCACAATACATAGCTTCAGTATTGGAGTATCATACCTGGAGTTTACCTGGAGAGAGTTTCGGGGGTCAACGCCCCCGCGGCCCGGTCTGTGACCAGGCCTCCTGGTGGATCAGCGCCTGATCAACCAGGCTGTTGCTGCTGGCTGCACGCAAACCAACGTACGAGCCACAGCCCGGCTGATCAGGAACTGACTTTAGGTGCTTGTCCAGTGCCAGCTTGAAGACTGCCAGGGGTCTGTTGGTAATCCCCCTTATGTGTGCTGGGAGGCAGTTGAACAGTCTCGGGCCCCTGACACTTATTGTATGGTCTCTTAACGTGCTAGTGACACCCCTGCTTTTCATTGGGGGGATGGTGCATCGTCTGCCAAGTCTTTTGCTTTCGTAGTGAGTGATTTTCGTGTGCAAGTTCGGTACTAGTCCCTCTAGGATTTTCCAGGTGTATATAATCATGTATCTCTCCCTCCTGCGTTCCAGGGAATACAGGTTTAGAAACCTCAAGCGCTCCCAGTAATTGAGGTGTTTTATCTCCGTTATGCGCGCCGTGAAAGTTCTCTGTACATTTTCTAGGTCGGCAATTTCACCTGCCTTGAAAGGTGCTGTTAGAGTGCAGCAATATTCCAGCCTAGATAGAACAAGTGACCTGAAGAGTGTCATCATGGGCTTGGCCTCCCTAGTTTTGAAGGTTCTCATTATCCATCCTGTCATTTTTCTAGCAGATGCGATTGATACAATGTTATGGTCCTTGAAGGTGAGATCCTCCGACATAATCACTCCCAGGTCTTTGACGTTGGTGTTTCGCTCTATTTTGTGGCCAAAATTTGTTTTGTACTCTGATGAAGATTTAATTTCCTCATGTTTACCATATCTGAGTAATTGAAATTTCTCATCGTTGAACTTCATATTGTTTTCTGCAGCCCACTGAAAGATTTGGTTGATGTCCGCCTGGAGCCTTGCAGTGTCTGCAATGGAAGACACTGTCATGCAGATTCGGGTGTCATCTGCAAAGGAAGACACGGTGCTGTGGCTGACATCCTTGTCTATGTCGGATATGAGGATGAGGAACAAGATGGGAGCTAGTACTGTGCCTTGTGGAACAGAGCTTTTCACCGTAGCTGCCTCGGACTTTACTCTGTTGACGACTACTCTCTGTGTTCTGTTAGTGAGGAAATTATAGATCCATCGACCGACTTTTCCTGTTATTCCTTTAGCGCGCATTTTGTGCGCTATTACGCCATGGTCACACTTGTCGAAGGCTTTTGCAAAGTCTGTATATATTACATCTGCATTCTTTTTGTCTTCTAGTGCATTTAGGACCTTGTCGTAGTGATCCAGTAGTTGAGACAGACAGGAGCGACCTGTTCTAAACCCATGTTGCCCTGGGTTGTGTAACTGATGGGTTTCTAGATGGGTGGTGATCTTGCTTCTTAGGACCCTTTCAAAGATTTTTATGATATGGGATGTTAGTGCTATTGGTCTGTAGTTCTTTGCTGTTGCTTTACTGCCCCCTTTGTGGAGTGGGGCTATGTCTGTTGTTTTTAGTAACTGTGGGACGACCCCCGTGTCCATGCTCCCTCTCCATAGGATGGAAAAGGCTCGTGATAGGGGCTTCTTGCAGTTCTTGATGAACACAGAGTTCCATGAGTCTGGCCCTGGGGCAGAGTGCATGGGCATGTCATTTATCGCCTGTTCGAAGTCATTTGGCGTCAGGATAACATCGGATAGGCTTGTGTTAATCAAATTTTGTGGCTCTCTCATAAAAAATTCATTTTGATCTTCGACTCTCAGTCTGGTTAGCGGCTTGCTAAAAACTGAGTCATATTGGGACTTGAGTAGCTCACTCATTTCCTTGCTGTCATCTGTGTAGGACCCATCTTGTTTAAGTAGGGGCCCAATACTGGGCGTTGTTCTCGATTTTGATTTGGCATAGGAGAAGAAATACTTTGGGTTTCTTTCGATTTCATTTATAGCTTTTAGTTCTTCCCGCGATTCCTGACTCCTAAAGGATTCTTTTAGCTTAAGTTCGATGCTTGCTATTTCTCTGACCAGTGTCTCCCTGCGCATTTCAGATATATTGACCTCTTTTAGCCGCTCTGTTATTCTTTTCCGTCGCCTGTAAAGGGAGCGCCTGTCTCTTTCTATTTTACATCTACTCCTCCTTTTTCTTAGAGGAATAAGCCTTGTGCATACATCGAGTGCCACCGAGTTAATCTGTTCTAGGCATAAGTTTGGGTCTGTGTTGCTTAGTATATCTTCCCAGCTTATATCGGTTAGGACTTGGTTTACTTGGTCCCACTTTATGTTTTTGTTATTGAAGTTGAATTTGGTGAATGCTCCCTCGTGACTAGTCTCATTTTGTCGGTCTGGGGCTCCACGCATACATGTCTGAACCTCAATTATGTTGTGATCTGAGTATATTGTTTTTGATATGGTGACATTTCTTATCAGATCATCATTGTTAGTGAATATGAGGTCTAGTGTATTCTCCAGTCTAGTAGGCTCTATTATTTGCTGGTTTAAATTGAATTTTGTGCAGAGATTTAAAAGCTCGTGTGAGTGTGAGTTTTCATCAGAGCTGCCTCCTGGTGTTATTACTGCAACAATATTATTTGCTATATTCCTCCATTTTAGGTGCCTTAAGTTGAAATCCCCCAGGAGCAAGATGTTGGGTGCAGGAGCTGGAAGATTTTCCAGACAGTGGTCAATTTTTAACAGCTGTTCCTGGAATTGCTGGGATGTTGCATCCGGAGGCTTGTAGACTACCACAATGACTAGGTTTTGGTTCTCGACCTTTACTGCTAAAACTTCCACTACGTCATTTGAGGCATTAAGCAGTTCTGTGCAAACAAGTGACTCTGCAATGTACAGGCCAACCCCCCCCCTTTTGCCTGTTCACTCTGTCACATCTGTATAGGTTGTAACCTGGGATCCATATTTCGTTGTCCAAGTGATCCTTTATGTGGGTCTCAGTGAAAGCCGCGAACATTGCCTTTGCCTCTGCAAGCAGTCCACGGATGAAAGGTATTTTGTTGTTTGTTGCTGGCTTTAGACCCTGTATATTTGCAAAGAATAATGTTATCGGACTGGTGGTATTGTTGGTACTGGGGGGGGGATTTTTTTTCCGGCATTAGTATCTGTATCTGTTGGTTTGGAGTGGAGGCCATCGACTGTGGTTCCACTCCAGGAATGACTGGATTTGGTGTACAATTTCTGCCATTTCCTGCCAGTTTTTTTTCCTTCCTGGCACTAAAAAACCTCTCCCTCTTGAGTGGCTGTGGCTACCCAGGTTTTCCCATGGCCTGGATGTTTTGTATCTTTTTGTCCCCTTTAGATGGTATGCCTGGCAATTTAAGTTATAGCACAGTCTTTCCTGTACTGAAGAGGTACACATTTCAGGGTGAAAAAGCTTACAGGAAGGGAGTTTGCATTTTCCTGTTGTCATATGGGCATGGCATTTTCTAGGGTGGTCATAGTTGCACGTCCCATCTGTTTTTCCAGATTTCCCATGCCAGCAGATACCAAGTGCATAGTATGTGCACAGGCTTGGTTTCCGCTTGCCTTGGGTTTCTGTGACTGTATTCCCTAGGATTCATTATTTTAAGATTGAGATTAATATTTCTGTTTATGGTCAAATGGGTGAGTAAGTAAGTAAGTAAGTAAGTAAATTTATTCAGGTATACACAATACAGTTACATAGAATTATCATACATAGCAGCATATGTGTAGAGAACCTAGGATAACCCAAAAAAGTCAGACAGAGTGACTTATTTCCATTGGGGTGTAAGTGTGAACCACCAGGTGGTATTCGTGTAGTTAGTTGATGGGGTGTATCAGGGAGATAAGATGTTTTCTAATGGTAGTTTTGAAGGTGATGAATGTGTCTGCAGTTTTAGAGTTCTCAGGTAGGGTATTCCAGATTTTAGGGTCTTTGATATACATTGAATTTTTGTAAAGGTTTAGTCGGACACTCTTCAGGTCACTTGTTCTATCTAGGCTGGAATATTGCTGCACTCTAACAGCACCTTTCAAGGCAGGTGAAATTGCCGACCTAGAAAATGTACAGAGAACTTTCACGGCGCGCATAACGGAGATAAAACACCTCAATTACTGGGAGCGCTTGAGGTTTCTAAACCTGTATTCCCTGGAACGCAGGAGGGAGAGATACATGATTATATACACCTGGAAAATCCTAGAGGGACTAGTACCGAACTTGCACACGAAAATCACTCACTACGAAAGCAAAAGACTTGGCAGACGATGCACCATCCCCCCAATGAAAAGCAGGGGTGTCACTAGCACGTTAAGAGACCATACAATAAGTGTCAGGGGCCCGAGACTGTTCAACTGCCTCCCAGCACACATAAGGGGGATTACCAACAGACCCCTGGCAGTCTTCAAGCTGGCACTGGACAAGCACCTAAAGTCAGTTCCTGATCAGCCGGGCTGTGGCTCGTACGTTGGTTTGCGTGCAGCCAGCAGCAACAGCCTGGTTGATCAGGGGCTGATCCACCAGGAGGCCTGGTCACAGACCGGGCCGCGGGGGCGTTGACCCCCGAAACTCTCTCCAGGTAAACTCCAGGTAAACTCCAGGACACAGGGAATGTCGTAGAGATGTTTGTGTCTGGTGTTATGCCTGTGGGTTCTGTCACAACTATCAAGAAAGCGTTTTAGGTCAAGGTTGATATTGGAGTTTAAGGTCCTGTAGATGTAGAAAGCACAGTAGTAAGTGTGGATGTACTGAACAGGGAGTAAGTTTAGATCTATGAAGAGTGGGGGGGGGGTGTTGCCAGGGATGGGATTTAGTGATTATTCTTACTGCAGCTTTTTGTTGGGTTATTATTGGCTTTAGGTGTGTTGCTGCAGTTGATCCCCAAGCACAAATAGCATAGGTGAGGTATGGATATATAAGTGAATGGTATAGTGTGATAAGGGCAGTTTGCGGCACGTAGTATCGTATCTTGGAGAGGATCCCAACCGTTTTGGATACTTTTTTGGTTATGTGTTGGATATGGGTGCTGAAATTCAGGTTGTTGTCAAGGTATAGGCCTAGGAATTTGCCCTCATTATGTCTGGTAATTAGAGTGTTGTCGATCTTAATGTTAATTTGTGCATCTCCTGCTCTGCTACCAAACATAATATAGTAGGTTTTGTCAGTGCTAAGCGTAAGTTTATTGGCTGTCATCCAAGTCGATATTTTGATCAGCTCCTCGTTAACAATGGTGTTGAGGGTGGCAAGATTAGGGTGAGAGATGACATAAGTCGTGTCGTCAGCAAAGAGAATGGGTTTCAGGTGTTGGGATACGTTTGGAAGATCATTGATGTATATGAGGAAGAGCAGGGGACCAAGGACACTTCCCTGCGGAACTCCAGTATCAAGTGGCCGTGTTGTTGATGCTGTGTCTTTAATGGTGACATACTGATACCTATTAGTAAGGTAAGATTTGAAATAAGCAAGCGCATGGCCTCTTATACCGTAATGGTCAAGTTTGTGGAGTAGGATGTCGTGGTCTACTGTGTCAAAAGCTTTTCTTAGGTCAATAAAAATTCCTAGTGGATATTCCTTATTTTCCAATGCTGTGTAAAGCAGATCTAGCATTTTTATGATTGCATCATTAGTGCTTTTATTTTTCCTGAATCCAAATTGGCAGGGGTTGAGTATGTTTTGTGTTGTTATAAATGAATATAGTCTCCTGTGCACGAGTTTCTCAAAGATTTTGGATAGCAATGGTAAGTTTGATATTGGCCTATAGTTATTTAAGTCTGTAGGGTCACCACCTTTATGTATTGGTGTAACCCTTGCCATCTTGAGTAGTTTCGGGAAGGTGCTAGTTTCTAGTGACTTGTTAAAAAGTAATGAAATAGCATTCGAAAGGATATGGGCCGCTCGCTTGTACAGTAATGGTGGGACATTAGACAGATTCCCTGAGTTGTTTTTAAGTGACTTTATAATCTCGGTGACTTCCGAGGGCTCAGTTGGTGCAAGATAGAAGGAATTTGGGAAATTCCCATCTAGGTAGTCCCCGGCATGGGCATTGATATGTGGGATTTTATTGGCGAGATTAGATCCTATGGTTGAGAAGAAGTCATTTATCTTGTTAGCTGTGTAAGTGGGATGTAGTGGTGTTTCATTAGGTTTAGTTAGGACAATATTCTTGTTTTTTTTCAGTTTGTGGGTCCCTAGAATCTGAGAGTGTTTTCCAGGTCTTTTTTATATCTCCTCTAGTGTCTGTGAATCTACTGGAGTAGTATAGTTGTTTGGCTTTCTTTATTACTTTGGTGAGAACTGATGAATAGTGTTTAAGAATATCTTTGTGTATTAAGCCCTGTCTATATTGCTTTTCATATTGGTGTTTCTTGTCAATGGATTTCAGAATGGTACTGGTTAGCCATGGGCAACCAAGCCGTTTGTTTGTGATCTGTTTCGTTTTTATAGGACAATGTTTGTTGTATAGTCTAAGTAATTTGTTAAGAAAAATGTCTGTCCAGTCATCAATACCATTGGCCTTGGAGAATTCTGTAGGCCAGTCAACAATCTCTAGGTCAGCTGTGAACTTCCTTGATGAGAGTAAGACACATGTATTATATACCATTTGTGAACTTCCTTATTGAGGCCTCGTCATGGAGTCTAAATGAGACTTTGTTGAATTCAAGTGGTGGTTTACTAATGTTTGTCAGGAGGAAGGTAGGGTAGTGGTCTGTAGTGCTATCTGTGATTATCCCTGATTTAAGGGGGGCTAGTATATTGGTCCATATGTGGTCTATTATGGTTGCACTTGTCTCAGTGAGCCTGGTTGGTTTAGTTATTGTTGGTATGAGAAGTGTGTTGTTCATATTGTTGATGAAATCAGTTACAGGCTGATCATCTAGTAAGCCAAGGTTGATGTTGAAGTCTCCAGCTAAGAGAAGGTGGTGCTTATTCATTTGTCTGTTTGTTATTAGTGACTTTAATTTCTCACTGAAATTTGGGATGTTTGTGTGAGGTATCCGGTAAATGGCACCGATTGTTGTAGGTGTCTTAAGGTTTTTTACAGTAAAATTAGCAAAAATGCATTCCCCACATTCATCACTAAAGCAAGTGGTGCTAATACAAGATAATTGGTTAGAGTAATAGATTGCAATACCACCCCCAACTTGGTTTGGTCTGCAGTTGTGAATTGCTGTGTATCCTGGTAGAGGGTAGATATCTATTGTGCCCTGCTTAAGCCAGGTCTCAGTAAGAATAATGCAGGAGAAGGGTGTCTTTAGTGATTCAAGGAGTGCCAGGAGGTCATCATAGTGTTTGCTTAAGGACCTGATGTTGTAGTTAAGTACTGATAGACTTTTAGCATTGTTTAGGATAGTGCTGGCTTGTGTTGCTGTGTAATAAAGGCAGTTACTTTCCAATAGGTTTTGATTGGGTGTCAGATTATGGAGGTTTAGATCAGGGTCAACGTAATCAATCATCTTCTAGGTTTAAATTATGGTTATTTATATCCTGAGTTGTGTGTTGGGTTCTAGTACTGATATCTGTAGTGGTGGGAAGTTTGGATAAGTATATAGCTAGAGTATTTTGGTCATGTAGAGTATAGTCACTACTACACATAATGAAGTTGATGTTGTCTATGTGTTGTGCTGGAATGAACTAAAGTACAACTAGGTATAAACTAGTAATATAAAAATACAAATTTAAAATAGAACAAGACTCTCACTTGTAATTGCACCTTTTGGCACTCTTCTTGGCACCTTTTGGCACTCTTCTTGAACTGGTTCATGCTATGATTGGCGTTGACGTGTACAGGCAGTCTGTTCCATTCCTTTATTTCTGTACAATAAAAGGTGTTTGAAGCCTGGCCACTGACTGTGGGTACTACAAAGTTGTGCTCTCTCCCCCTACTACTATGATTGCTTTGGTTCCCAACCTTGACAAAATTGGCAGTAAGATATTCTGGACACTGTTTGTGAGCAATTTTATAAACTTGATTTAACTTCAGTTGTTTTACTCTGTCTTCAACATTCAGCATATCCAATTGTAATTCATCCTGGCCTACATGTTCCCTTGGACACAGGTCCAGGATAAATCTTACCATTTTGTTCTGGGTGATTTGCAGTTTATCTTTCAGTTTTTTGTCAAGGCAGAGTACCATTAAGAGCAAGCGTAGTCCATATGACAGTATATAAGGGTTAGATATAAGGTCTCCTTTGCGGTTGCAGTGGTTGAGTCTCTACTCCTAGCCCCGTCTCTCCAGTCGCCGCTACCGACTTCACTCTCTCTTGACTGCGGAAGCCCTACCATACCCATTCTTAAATCTATGTATGGATTCTGTCTCTACCACGTCGTTGTCTAGGTCGTTCCACAATCCACTTCCTGACCACTCTAAAGCTGAAGACGCATTTCCTGAAATTCTTGACTCACCAATGTGTTTAGCTTCCGGCAGTGCCTTAGTATTCCTGGGACCTGTCTCTCAAATAGATTCGCTCTGTCCTCTCAATATTTTGTAAACTGTAATCATATCACCCTTCGTTCTTCTGTTCTCTAGTGTCATCAGGTTTAGCTTCTCCTCGTAGCTCATACCCCTCATCTGTAGGACTAGCCGATATAAGCTGGGAAGATATACTAAGCAACACAGACCCAAACTTATGCCTAGAACAGATTAACTCGGTGGCACTCGATGTATGCACAAGGCTTATTCCTCTAAGAAAAAGGAGGAGTAGATGTAAAATAGAAAGAGACAGGCGCTCCCTTTACAGGCGACGGAAAAGAATAACAGAGCGGCTAAAAGAGGTCAATATATCTGAAATGCGCAGGGAGACACTGGTCAGAGAAATAGCAAGCATCGAACTTAAGCTAAAAGAATCCTTTAGGAGTCAGGAATCGCGGGAAGAACTAAAAGCCATAAATGAAATCGAAAGAAACCCAAAGTATTTCTTCTCCTATGCCAAATCAAAATCGAGAACAACGTCCAGTATTGGGCCCCTACTTAAACAAGATGGGTCCTACACAGATGACAGCAAGGAAATGAGTGAGCTACTCAAGTCCCAATATGACTCAGTTTTTAGCAAGCCGCTAACCAGACTGAGAGTCGAAGATCAAAATGAATTTTTTATGAGAGAGCCACAAAATTTGATTAACACAAGCCTATCCGATGTTATCCTGACGCCAAATGACTTCGAACAGGCGATAAATGACATGCCCATGCACTCTGCCCCAGGGCCAGACTCATGGAACTCTGTGTTCATCAAGAACTGCAAGAAGCCCTTATCACGAGCCTTTTCCATCCTATGGAGAGGGAGCATGGACACGGGGGTCGTCCCTCAGTTACTAAAAACAACAGACATAGCCCCACTCCACAAAGGGGGCAGTAAAGCAACAGCAAAGAACTACAGACCAATAGCACTAACATCCCATATCATAAAAATCTTTGAAAGGGTCCTAAGAAGCAAGATCACCACCCATCTAGAAACCCATCAGTTACACAACCCAGGGCAACATGGGTTTAGAACAGGTCGCTCCTGTCTGTCTCAACTACTGGATCACTACGACAAGGTCCTAAATGCACTAGAAGACAAAAAGAATGCAGATGTAATATATACAGACTTTGCAAAAGCCTTCGACAAGTGTGACCATGGCGTAATAGCGCACAAAATGCGCGCTAAAGGAATAAAAGGAAAAGTCGGTCGATGGATCTATAATTTCCTCACTAACAGAACACAGAGAGTAGTCGTCAACAGAGTAAAGTCCGAGGCAGCTACGGTGAAAAGCTCTGTTCCACAAGGCACAGTACTAGCTCCCATCTTGTTCCTCATCCTCATATCCGACATAGACAAGGATGTCAGACACAGCACCGTGTCTTCCTTTGCAGATGACACCCGAATCTGCATGACAGTGTCTTCCATTGCAGACACTGCAAGGCTCCAGGCGGACATCAACCAAATCTTTCAGTGGGCTGCAGAAAACAATATGAAGTTCAACGATGAGAAATTTCAATTACTCAGATATGGTAAACATGAGGAAATTAAATCTTCATCAGAGTACAAAACAAATTCTGGCCACAAAATAGAGCGAAACACCAACGTCAAAGACCTGGGAGTGATTATGTCGGAGGATCTCACCTTCAAGGACCATAACATTGTATCAATCGCATCTGCTAGAAAAATGACAGGATGGATAATGAGATCCTTCAAAACTAGGGAGGCCAAGCCCATGATGACACTCTTCAGGTCACTTGTTCTATCTAGGCTGGAATATTGCTGCACTCTAACAGCACCTTTCAAGGCAGGTGAAATTGCCGACCTAGAAAATGTACAGAGAACTTTCACGGCGCGCATAACGGAGATAAAACACCTCAATTACTGGGAGCGCTTGAGGTTTCTAAACCTGTATTCCCTGGAACGCAGGAGGGAGAGATACATGATTATATACACCTGGAAAATCCTAGAGGGACTAGTACCGAACTTGCACACGAAAATCACTCACTACGAAAGCAAAAGACTTGGCAGACGATGCACCATCCCCCCAATGAAAAGCAGGGGTGTCACTAGCACGTTAAGAGACCATACAATAAGTGTCAGGGGCCCGAGACTGTTCAACTGCCTCCCAGCACACATAAGGGGGATTACCAACAGACCCCTGGCAGTCTTCAAGCTGGCACTGGACAAGCACCTAAAGTCAGTTCCTGATCAGCCGGGCTGTGGCTCGTACGTTGGTTTGCGTGCAGCCAGCAGCAACAGCCTGGTTAATCAAGCGCTGATCCACCAGGAGGCCTGGTCACAGACCGGGCCGCGGGGGCGTTGACCCCCGAAACTCTCTCCAGGTAAACTCCAGGCTAGCCCTGTAGCAAACTTCTGCAGTTTTTCCAGCTTCTTTACATGCTTTATCAGATGAGCGTTCCGTACTGGCACTGCATCCTCGATGATGAACCTGACATATGCCGTGCATAGGGTTGTGAATGCCTCCTGCTGTTATCCGGCAGATGTTTACCTTGGGTGTAATGCACGGAACTTTGCTCACGCCCACAAATACAGTTATATAGATTATCATACATAGCAGCATGTGTGTGTAGAGAACCTTGGATAACCCCAAAAAAGTCAGACAAAGTGACTTATTTCCATTGGGAAGAAGTTTACAGCCATTGTCCCAAGTCTATATTCTGTTTCCGGTCTTCTTTGCAATTGTTGAGATTAAACTCCAATAGCCACTTGTCAGAGCAGTGCTGCAGCTCGTCTACATCCATTTGCAGTCTTTCCTGGTCTGCTCCTGCTTACATTCTCCTCATTAGTTTTTCATCATCTACGAAAAGGGACACCTTTGACTCGATGGTAACTTGCCATGATTGTGACCAGATCTACCTGGAGTTCATTACCTTTGTAACTAGTTCAGCTATCATAACTTTAGGGGTCCAGTTCCTGGACCCATTATGTACCTCTGCAATCTTTTGACTACAGCCCACAGGATAGGTATTTTTTTTTATTTATTTATTTATTAATTTGAACATGATACAGAGAAGTACAAGGAATACAATTTGTAAGTGCAGCATGCCAAAGCCCCTTGTATGCAGAGCATTATGGGCAGGCTTACAATTAACTTAAGATTAACTAAGCAATGATATATTCAGTGGTACAAAAATTATTGTAAAACAGATAACAATTTAGTACAAATGAGTATTACAAATACAGGTCATATGGTCATTTACTGTGTTGCTGTGTAATCAGTAGAATGGAGTATTCTGTTAGGTAATGAGGTTAAATAGTAACAGAGTATGATTGGATCACAGATTGACATTTATGAGATACATATATGAGATTCAGTTTATGAGATACAATTATTCAGTATTTATTTAGTTGTGGGTAAGTGATTTTTGAGAAGAGACTTGAATTTATAAACAGTGTTTCTTTTATATTCACAGGTAATGAATTCCAGATTTTAGGGCCTTTTATGTGCATTGAGTTTTTGCATAGCGTGCGATGGACACGAGGAACATCAAAGAGTGATCTGTGCCTTGTGTTATGGTCATGTGTTCTGTTGAGGTTGGTAAGGAGATGTTTGAGGGGAGGATTTATGTCCGAGTTAAGTGTTCTATGTATGTAGTAGGTGCAGTAATAAGTATGGATGTTTTGTATTGTGAGTAGGTTTAGAGTTTTGAATATTGGTGGAGTGTGTTGTCTGTAGTAGGAATTTGTTATCATTCTGACTGCAGCCTTTTGTTGGGTGATTGGTGGTCTGAGATGGTTTATTGTTGTTGAGCCCCATGCACAAATTCCATAGGTGAGATAGGGGTAAATAAGTGAGTGATATAGGGCCAGGAGGGCTGACTGTGGAACATAGTACCGTATCTTCGATAGTATGCCTACGGTCTTGGAATTTTTTTGGAAATTTGTTGTATATGTGTTTGAAATTTGAGTCTATTATCAAGGTGGATTCCTAAGAATTTTTCCTCTGTGAGTTTTGTGATAGGTGATCCATTTATCATTATGTTAGAGACACGTCTGTAGCTCTGTTACCAAACTGAATATAGTAGGTTTTGTCAATGTTTAGAGTAAGTTTGTTGGTCCTCATCCAGGTTGATATTTTCTGTAATTCGGTATTTACAGTATTGGCTAGCATGACTGGGATCGGGTGAGAGTAGACGTAAGTAAGTAAGTAAGTAAGTAAATTTATTCAGGTATACACAAATACAGTTACATAGAATTATCATACAAAGCAGCATATGTGTAGAGAACTTAGGATAACCCAAAAAAGTCAGACAGAGTGACTTATTTCCATTGGGGTCCTTTTACCTTATTATTATAATATAAAGGTTATAATATTTTCTTATTATTCTACAATGAAGATAACATCTTATTATCATACTAAAAAGACTATCTACTACACGAGGGTCATTAAGACTATCTACAATACGAGGGTCATTACTAGGGATAAGGTAAAATTTACACGTATTTTAGCTAAAAAATAGAAAATCATTCCCCTCCCTTTCTGTAGCTTCATTCATCAGACACTTTTTGGCAGTCTTCTTAAACTGGTTCATGCTATGACTGGCTTTGACATGTGCGGGTAGTCTGTTCCATTCCTTTATTGCTGTACAATAAAAGGTGTTTGACGCCTGGCCACTGACTGTGGGTACTACAAAGTTGTGCTCTCTCCCCCTAGTACTATGATTGCTTTGGTTCCCAACCTTGACAAAATTGACAGCAAGATATTCTGGACACTGTTCGTGAGCAATTTTATAAACATGATTTAGCTTCAGTTGTTTTACTCTGTCTTCAACATTCAGCATATCCAACTGCTGTAATTCATCCTGGCCTACATGTTCTCTTGGTCCCAGCCCCAGGATGAATCTTACGATTTTGTTCTGGGTGATTTGCAGTCTATCTTTCAGTATTTTTGTCAAGGCAGAGTACCATGAAGAGCAAGCGTAATCCATATGGCATTGTATAAGGGCTAGACATAGGGTCCTGTGCTTGTCTATACAGGAACTTCAGTCTGGCATTCGCTTTCTTTACTACACTGTTCCCTATCAATTCTCCTGACATGCATGGGTCAAAGGGGATTCCCAGATATTTTACTGATGAAACCAAAGTGATGGACTCCCCATTACACTGAACATTAAAATTATTTACCCTTCTCAGTTTATGTTACGTTCCAAAGAGAATGGCTTCAGTTTTCCCTAGGTGTAATGATAGTTTGTTGTCTACTAACCATTTGCTGCAGGACTCCAGTTCCAGTGTTAAAACATTAGCAATATCTTGTGGGTCTTTACCTGTCACTAACAGAGCACTGTCATCTGCATACAGTAGTTTTAGTTAGTTTAATATGTTTATTATGCACCCCATACCCATCCTGTGGGCGGTAGTCAAAAGATTACAGAGGTACATAATTGGTCCAGGGACTGGACTCCAAAGTTTTGATAGCTGAGCAAGTTACAGAGGTAATGAACTCACAATTTACAAAGGTAATGAACTCACAATTTACAAAGGTAATGAACTCACAATTTACAAAGGTAATGAACTCCAGGTAAGTCTGGTCACAATCATGACAAGTTACAAAGGTATTTACAGTAGGAGTTTGCACTTGACACTGATAGGCATATCATTGACATAACATAAGAATAATAAGGGACCCAGAATACTACCTTGGGGAACTCCACATGTTATCGGCAGGGGTTCTGATTCCGTTTTGTTGATTTTGACTATTTGTCTCCTGTTGCTAAGGTAGGACTTAAACCAGTCTACAGAACCTATACCGATAGCTTGAAGTTTCTTACATAATTCATTGGGGGGATGGTGCATCGTCTGCCAAGTCTTTTGCTTTCGTAGTGAGTGATTTTCGTGTGCAAGTTCGGTACTAGTCCCTCTAGGATTTTCCAGGTGTATATAATCATGTATCTCTCCCTCCTGCGTTCCAGGGAATACAGGTTTAGGAACCTCAAGCGCTCCCAGTAATTGAGGTGTTTTATCTCCGTTATGCGCGCCGTGAAAGTTCTCTGTACATTTTCTAGGTCGGCAATGTCACCTGCCTTGACAGGTGCTGTTAGTGTGCAGCAATATTCCAGCCTAGATAGAACAAGTGACCTGAAGAGTGTCATCATGGGCTTGGCATCCCTAGTTTTGAAGGTTCTCATTATCCATCCTGTCATTTTTCTAGCAGATGCGATTGATACAATGTTATGGTCCTTGAAGGTGAGATCCTCCGACATGATCACTCCCAGGTCTTTGACGTTGGTGTTTCGCTCTATTTTGTGGCCAGAATTTGTTTTGTACTCTGATGAAGATTTAATTTCCTCATGTTTACCATATCTGAGTAATTGAAATTTCTCATCGTTGAACTTCATATTGTTTTCTGCAGCCCACTGAAAGATTTGGTTGATGTCCGCCTGGAGCCTTGCAGTGTCTGCAATGGAAGACACTGTCATGCAGATTCGGGTGTCATCTGCAAAGGAAGACACGGTGCTGTGGCTGACATCCTTGTCTATGTCGGATATGAGGATGAGGAACAAGATGGGAGCGAGTACTGTGCCTTGTGGAACAGAGCTTTTCACCGTAGCTGCCTCGGACTTTACTCTGTTGACGACTACTCTCTGTGTTCTGTTAGTGAGGAAATTATAGATCCATCGACCGACTTTTCCTTTTATTCCTTTAGCACGCATTTTGTGCGCTATTACGCCATGGTCACACTTGTCGAAGGCTTTTGCAAAGTCTGTATATATTACATCTGCATTCTTTTTGTCTTCTAGTGCATTTAGGACCTTGTCGTAGTGGAGAAGAAATCATTGAGTCTGTTTGCTGTTTCAGTAGGTGGGAATTGGGGTTCATCTGGTTTTGTTAATTCAATTTCACTATTTCGTGTTATCTTTTTTGTTCCTAGTATTTCTGATAGGGTTTTCCAGGTCTTTTTTATGTCACCTCGTAAATTGGATAATCTGTTCTCATAATACAATTTTTTAGCCCTTCTTATTAGGCTGGTTAGGATTGACGAGTAACGTTTTGTTTGGTCTCTGGTTATGTGGCCCATTCTGTACTGGGATTCTGTATGGGATGCATAATAAGGATATTACACTAACTTCCATTGCCTTCGAGGTATCTAGTTCACTAGGTAGTTTCTTCACCTCCCGATGTGTGTATTGTGTCCAGCACTCGTTGATGCACTCTCCCTCTTAAACTCTCTGACAATGTTGCAGATTCCACTGATAATATCTTCCTCAGTCTTTTGTTCAGCTCTTAGCAGATTTTCCTAGTGAGCTTCCGTCTTTCCTTCTTCATTTATTACCTGGTCCTTCACAGTTGTCTTTTCCTGATGTGGATATATAACAACCTTGGCTCTGATATTACTTTCACTACTGTCATTCTCTAAGTGAAGTTCGGGCAGTCTTCTTACCTGTGGGTATTCATTTCTGGCTCTTTTGCTTTCTTCCCTGTTTCCTGGCGTTATTTACTTATATATTTCTTCCACGGTTGAAGGTCCTTGATCTGTATTCCCTGGAACGCAGGCGAGAGAGATACATGATAATATACACTTGGAAGGTCCTGGAGGGATTGGTACCAAATCTGCAAACGAAAATCATTCCTTATGAAAGCAAAAGACTCGGCAGGAGATGCAACATTCCCCAAATGAAAAGCAGGGGCGCAACAAGTACACTGAGAGACAACACAATAAGTGTCCGGGGTCTAAGACTGTTCAACTGCCTCCCAGCCTACATATGGAGGATTACCAAGAGACCCCTGGCTGTCTTTAAGAAGGCACTGGACAGGTACCTAAAGTCAGTACCTGACCAACCGGTTTGTGGCTCGTACGTCAGCTTGCGTGCGGCCAGTAGTAACAGCCTGGTTGATCAGACCCTGATCCACCGTGAGGCCTGGTCTCAGACCGAGCCGCGGGGGTATCATGTGGGAGTTCGATACGTGGATTAGGGAAGAAATACTCACGTAGGCTGTTATTACGTATAATTGCTGTTATGTGGAGTGAGCCCTTGCCAGCCGTACCTATCTCCTTGGTTACACTCGTAATACTGACTAGCCGGCTGCAGTACCCTATGTGAGGGGGCCTTTGAACTGCTGAGGTCAGCACAATATGAATTCAGATAGTGACTCAGGCAGAGACGGTTGGTCGTTGAGTCAACGGACGGTTACTGGTAACTGGTTACTACTACTGAGACTGGTAACTGGTTACTACTACTGAGAGCTCGGCGACGCTAACGTATGTCGTCCCGACATACAACTAATACTAACTAGAGATGGCAGGTACGGCTTGGGCTGATTCTATACAATGTCAAAGTACACAACAGTAAACATTATATATACATAATTAGAACAATGGGATGAAAGCTTACATAACTGAAACTGTAATGCAATACAAGGTATACTATAGTACAACTTAAAACTCAACAAATGAACAACGAACTCTACGTTGAGATTACAAGTGATAAAAAAAAAAAAAATTTTGATCGATCGATCTGTATTCGTGTGATCTACGGATTCTGAGGAAGGAATATATACAAAGAAAGAGTGTTTAACAGAAAGGCAGATTCGGTGCACGCAAATCTAGACTGTTAACTCTCAGAATGCGGAGAGAACACGAACACACAAAAAAAAAATTCTTGAATACTGATAAGTTGATACTGTAATTATTCATCTATACAGGTTATTTACATTTAACCCCAACTCTGCTAGGGTAAGATTGGCATATGCAGAATGGGTGTCATCTCTGGGAGGATCAAACTCTGTAGCATTGGCTAACTCATGCTGTATTTGAGGCAAATCTGAATTGGAAGTTACAAATGATACTTGAGGATTTCTCAATACCTGTCGTGTACGTAGGGAATAACGACATTCAGGTTGATCGTCTGACTGAGTATCAGAGGAAGAGAGTACAGGATCAGGAGGATTGTCAGAGTCTGTCACATTAGTCTGGGTTGGAACATCATTATCATCACATACTAACTTCATATGATCCAAATGCGATTCTTTATACTGACCAGTACTAATCTCTCTAACCTTATACTTATTACCAGTGATATGTTCAACTACTCGATAAGGACCAACAAACTTTTGATCAAGCTTTGGCATTGCAGACGTTTTGTTAAAGTTAATCAGCATAACTCTCGAACCTACTTTGATTTTGGATGGCTTTACTCGAGTATTTGCGACTCTTGTAAATTCAGCTGTTGATTTATGAAGTGTTTCACGGATTCTTCTAAAAACACTTTGAGCTAAGCTGGTACGAGTTGCTATGAAATCATCAGGGTTGTAATTTGGTTTCGGATTAGAATACAACAACTCATAAGGCAAACGTTTATCTACACCATACAATGCATAATGTGGAGTGTCACCTATAGAAACATTGTAAGCAGAATTTATAGCACACTGCACATCAGGTATAACTTCATCCCAAGTTTCACTGTTGGGATTGATAGTGGCTCTCAAGACATCAAGTACTTTCTTATTAGTTCGTTCCGCTAACCCATTGCTGGCAGGATGATGAGGAACAATGGTGGATTTAGAGATCTTGTACAAGGTACACAAATTTTCAAGAATTTCATTACAGAATTCACCTCCATTATCTGTTACTAGGGACTTAGGGGTGGTATGCCTGCAGATAATGCGTTCTTTAAATGCTTTAGCTACTGTCTCGGCAGTCTTATCTGCAATAGGAACTAACTCGCAATATCTGGTGAAATGGTCTACCATAACACACAGATGTTTGTTGCCTTGGAGGGAACATTGGAAATTAGTTAACAAATCTAGCGCAACTCTTTCCCAAGGTTCGCTAGTAGTTGGATACACTTGGATTGGATTAGGACCATTAGCATTGCCTTTATGTTGCATGCAGACACTACATTTCCTAACATACTCAGAAATATCAGTTGCCATACGAGGCCAAAAGTATTTCAATCTGGCTTGTTTTACTGAACGATCCATACCAGGGTGTGCAACACCTGGTACATCGTGAACTAGCTGTAAGGCGACATTCACTAGTGACTGTGGAATTACTAACTGGTATACTCTTCTGCTAGGAGTACCCAACTCGGCTGTTCGATACAGTAATTCTTGGTTCATGACAAAGTCACTGATGGGTGCTGGTGGCTTCACAGTCAGAATAAGATCTTCCTGGAGCAGGAATCGAATCACACCAGACCACATGGGATCTGTTCGTTGAGCATTCTTTACATCTTCAGCACTAAATGGAGGGTCTGCAGTTACTATACTAACATGTCGCGATAAGGCATCTGCGACTACATTTGACTTGCCAGGTAGATGCTCAAAGGTGGGATTGAACTCTTGGATAGTCAAGGTCCATCTAGCTAACCTTCCAGTAGGTTGTTTGTTCTGGAATAAGGGTATCAGTGGAGCATGATCTGTCAAGACATGAACAGAGTACTGATAAATAATGTCTCGGAAGTGCTTTAAAGACCATACTATTGCTAAAGCTTCTTGCTCAGTTACTGTATAATTACGTTCAGCCTTCGTAAGGACTCGGCTAGCAAATGCAACTGCGTTGTACTTGCCATCGGTCTTCTGAGCTAGTACGGCACCTATGCCAATTGAACTAGCATCAGTTGTCAGATAGAAAGGCTTAGAAAAATCTGGAAATTTCAAAATTGGAGCAGATGTTAGCTTTTCTTTTAGAGTTTGGAATGCTCTTTCTTGACGGAAGGTCCAAACAAAAGGAGCATCTTTCTTAAGCAACTCAGTTAGAGGAGCAGCTATGGAAGAAAAATTGGCAATGAAAGATCTATAAAATCCTGCTAAGCCCACAAAGGATCTTACGGCATCAGCAGTTTTGGGAGTTGGAAAATTTAGTACTGCAGTTACCTTACTTTGGTCAGTCGTAACCCCTCTAGGAGTGACTACGTGACCAAGAAACTTAATTTCTGATCTGAAAAATTGACATTTTGACAGTTTGATCTTTAAATTGGCTTCTTCAAGCTTACCAAGCACTACATCAAGTCTTTTCAAGTGTGTATCCACGTCTTTAGACATGACGATTACGTCATCTAAGTACACCATAAGTGCATTACCTATGAGACCTCTAAAGATATTAGTCATGAGCCTTGAGAACGTGATAGGGGAAGATCGTAATCCAAATGCCATACGGAGGAAGTGATAATGACCTGTAGGAGTGGAGAATGCAGTTAGCTCTTGGCTGTCCTCGTGAAGAGGGACTTGCCAAAACCCTTGTAACAAATCTAGGGTTGAAAAGACTTTGTTATCTCCGATATTACGTAAAAGATCACCCAGTACAGGGAGTGGAAAACGATCTGGAATGGTTTTCGCGTTTAACTTCCTAAAGTCAATTACTGGACGCCAAGTACCATCCTTCTTAGGTACTAGTATCAAGGGTGCATTCCAAGGGGAATTGCTAGGTGCAATAACTCCATCATCAAGCATTTGATTGATCAATTCTTCTGCGACAGCAACTTGTGAATGAGGCATTCTGTACGCAGGTATGTAGATAGGTCTAGTACCAGGTTCAAGTGGAATACGATGGGACAATAAGTTCGTTATACCCATCTTCTCACCTGGTAAAGCAATGGCTTTACGACGTTTGTTCAACAGAGTCAACAAACGCTTGACTTCATCTGGGAAGTCAGTGGGAGCTAAGTCTTTCTCCTCAACTGGTGGAACAGATTGATCCAGTGCAGTGGATGAGGTCTCCCCGGCAGAAATAGCACCGACCCACTGGTCAGGTGACAACTCATCCTCTACCTGAACAGGGTAAGGATAGTGAACAAGGTCAACAAGATTGGTATTTGCCCTGAGGCGAACACTGTGACCAGAAGTGTTGGCCAGGTAGAAATGGATCTTACTATCTCTTACAACATGTAAGGATGGTTCAACAAATAGACCTTTTACTTTGCAGGAATCACTGTCAACTAGGACGTTATCACCATCTGGAACACTAGGAACAACTACAGACACTCTAGTGAGAGCACTAGCCGCAACAGAAACGTCTTTCTGCAGACGGCATGTGACATCAACAAGAGATGGCATTACTAGTTGCAAGTAATTGTTTTCCGACAAGGCGTCCCCTGTGGAGAAACTACCACTCGAACTAGCAGGCATTGCAGGGATAGGTTGAGCACTCAAGGCAATCTGAGCGTCCTCGGACACTTGAGGCATCGGACTATCCTGCAAATCTGAAGGTATAGGTGGAACACTGATGGGAGTGACAGAATTACCAGTGCCTGACCGCTTGGGTACGCTACTGGAGAGAGCTTGTAAGGACTTAATCCGTACATCGTACTCTGCAGCAGTATAACAGATTTCTGATCCAAGCTGGTAACCCCAGAATGGAACGATCAAGTCGTCAATTTGTGCATGCCATCGATAAGGGTTGAGCACAATGCGTAAGTCTCGCATGGAAGCAAATCCCAGTAGAAGGTCACCAGGGAAAGTAATCTGGTCGACAACAAGGAAGGAAACAGTGAAGTCTCTACCTTGGATAGAAAAGGTTAGGGCAGTCGTACCTCGGACACGCAGGTGGGAACCAGATACTCCACTAAGGGAGGACACAGGAGTCGGTTCTACGAGAAGGACATGTCGTAACTTCTTATCCTTAAACAAACTAGACCTAATAATATTGATTTGCGCACCAGAGTCCATGAACAATTGAACGGGCACATTATAAACAGATGCTTGCACTATAGGGCCTATGGTTGCATTGGAAGTTATGTGCAAACAAAAAGGTGGATTTTCATCAGAAAAGACTTGTTCTACTCCATCCCCAAAATCATCTATGTCAGAAACATGTGAAGCAACATCATCAGCAGGGTTGTCATTCTCGAGACTGCTTAAGGCTTCAAAGGAATTGTGAATGGGGATGGTGTACTCATTATCACCTACTGTCACCATGGGACGGTTTGACTGGGGCGCTCGAATTCCCCCGAATTGGAAGAACGAGCCTGGTTCTGGTTAGTTTGAGAATTGAATGAATGAGCCTGGTTCTGGTTATTTTGAGAACCACGAGATCTGGTTCCTCGACGGGTTCTGCGGTTGGAACGACCACGGAAAGATCTAGAGTACTGAAGGTTATAGAGAGCATTACACTCAGATGTGTCATGTCCATGTATTCTATGATAAGTACAGTAGGGAAGATCTGAGTACTCATCATCAGTACGACGTCTCTTAGGGTAACTATCAGGACAATTAATTGCAATATGTCCACGGAAACCACAGTTATAACAATTCCGCCGACTATGGTTACTGAATGTACTATGAATACTACGAGGTGTATAACGACTCTGTACACTGGTTCTTGATCTCTGAGATGGTTGACGACTACGATTTGTCTCTGTGGCGCAAACAAGAGGTGGTGCAGACTGAGGCATATGTGTGACATTACTTTTGATACAAGGGAAAGTACCCTGGGGGCACAAGGAACGTACATGATTTAAGGCTGTAAGTGGTTCCATCGTTACAGTTGGAGGATCAGCCTCATAAGCACACACAGAAGCAGGCGGCATTAGTTCTTTAATTGCTCCAAAAGCTGCTATTTTAGCAATTGATTCTGTAAATGGTTTAGCCTCTTCAGGGAGAAAAGATGATGATTGGACAGCATTGATAAATGATGATAAAAGTTTGTCTAATCTAACAGCAAATGCACTCAACGATTCAGTACTCATGGGTGTAGCATTCACTAGTTCCCTAAGAACGACATATGGATCAGCTGTTTTTACTGGGACAAGGAAAGAACGAATCAGTTCCTCATATTGTGACCACTTAGTAAGATTCCTGAAGTCTCGCATATCAAGGAGATCAACAACGTGAACAGCAGCAGGAGATCGATAAAGAGCTTCTTTAGCAATTCTGATAAGGCTTTCCTCTGAAGGAGGACCTTCACCTAGGGCACTAGCACGAGAACGAATGGCTGCAAACCATGCTTCAAGACTATGTACATGGCCATTGAATAAAGGTAACGCATCAAGGGAATCACGAGTATAACTATAATATCTCGGTGTCTGGGTCGGTCTGTCAGTCGGTAAGGAACTGTGAGGACTGATGACAGGACCAGCAGTAGTCTGAGAGGTCTGAGTGTCGACATTCACTAAAGTATCACTTGATGGTATGTGAGACATAATGGCAAAGTAGCACGAGAACAAATAAGGTAAAAATAATGAACAATAAAACGATATAAAATTCTAGAATTGAAATGAAAAGATATACAACTAATTTTGCAAAAATAATAAAAAAATTAATGTCTAAGATACACTGCAAGAGGAAGGAAAACTCAATTTAAAGGACTATTGACCAAGAAAAAAAAATTTACATTGAAATATACAAGTAAAAATATTACTGGAGACTGAATTAAATTCAAAATGAGCTGTCTTTACTCTTGCTAATAAAGAAATTAATTAATTAAAATGTTAAATCAATGTGAAAGTGTAAAATAAAATTATTAAATTGTTAACTGGGGAATTTAAGTATTTTCTAAGAATGCATAGACAAAATTTAAAATATAATTCATAAAAATATCAATAAAAGAAAAGAATTCACTGCAGAACAGTTCAACAAAATAATTCACTTCAGAACAAGTGCAACAAAATAAAGTGTAGAAATAATCACTGCAGGGATAAAGTGTCACTGGGAAAACTCAGGTAAAATAATGAATTAAAATTATGAAGAAAAAAAAAAAAAACTAATTGAACACTTTAACTCTTAATTGTAAATTAGACAAAACAATTTACTCAAACAGAGTAAGAAAACACTTTACGTTAAAAGTAATTGAAATTACATCAAGAGTGAATTTGTTCAAGAATATAAAAATATGAAAAAAATAAAACACAGGAACAAAACAGGTAATATAACACTTACAGTGACGGAGCACACTTCATTAAAATATATTCTTACAACAAAATCCTGCTGTGGATACAACAAAATCTTGCTGTGACTGATACGACAAAAATTTGCTGGCAAAAATAATGGTACACAGTCTGCGAAAAAATTAGAGGAATGAGACACTGTTGGCATACGAAAAAAAAAGACACACATAGAAATAAATGGATAATTTAGTATACTGGGGTGAATATCACTGCATGAAATACAATGACAATACAATAAAAAAAAATGAATCACTTCACACAGAGTGACTGACTGGTACACTACACAATAATACTTACTACAGACAGGAGTAGCATAAAGAAAAACACAGAATAAAAAAATATAAGATAAATGAAAACACTGAAAAATATTGTAAAAATAATGAGTCAAAGAATACTGCGTTTACACTGAAAAACACAAGGTTTAGAGTACACAAGAAATTTACTATAAATGTCTCACACACGCAAATGTCTTTAAATGCAAGAAAAATTGTCTCAAGAAAATTATCACTGAAGTCTGGAGTAGTAGACGGGCGGTGAGGGCTGACGTCACCTACACTCACTGTTGTCGGAAGAATGCGCGTTCTCGTAGAACTCACATAATTGGGTTGTCGTTGGCGCCAGCTACAATCTCTTGACCAATTATGTGAGCCAAAACAGTACTAGGACCCGGTACAAGGGTACAAACAACCACAGGTAGATGAGGTGTCTAGTGGTGGGAGAGAGTGGTGGTGGGAGAGAGTGGTGGGTGTGACTCTCGCTGGGGTACTGCTGCGCACCCCCTTCTACCCACGAAGGTGGCTTGATAACCCACTCTATGCCACAGGAATGGTGAAAACCACTCTTAGCATCCAACAGGGAGCACAAAGCGATATAGACAATACTTCAGAGGAACTTGGCTTACTTCTTACTGCGTGGCTTACTTCTCTCTCTCAGCTGGGTTAGAAGCTGGGTTGGCTGACTGGCTTACACCACGAGAATGGCTGACTGGAAGACGTGTAACGATGCACAAAGCACGGAGGAGCAGTTGGATGACAGGAGACAGGCTGGATGATAGGCTGACTGGCGTTCACTTCCACAGTCGGCTTACTGACTGGCTTAATTGCAAAATCCGGGTCAACCCCTCGGAGATTGAAGCAATTAGCACACGAACTAAGCCAGGAAGCTTGAAACGGCTGCAACAGGCTTGCAGGCAGCAGGTTGTGAGGGGAGTAGGCGGCTGCTGGCTGGTGGTGCACGAGGGCAGTGGCTGGTGGGCGACGATTCACCTTTGACCCTGCCGGCTACTCACAACAGTCTTCTAACGCCTTGAATTACCCTTAAAAACGTAAATCCACGCTCCACACCGCTGTACACCATTTATCATGTGGGAGTTCGATACGTGGATTAGGGAAGAAATACTCACGTAGGCTGTTATTACGTATAATTGCTGTTATGTGGAGTGAGCCCTTGCCAGCCGTACCTATCTCCTTGGTTACACTCGTAATACTGACTAGCCGGCTGCAGTACCCTATGTGAGGGGGCCTTTGAACTGCTGAGGTCAGCACAATATGAATTCAGATAGTGACTCAGGCAGAGACGGTTGGTCGTTGAGTCAACGGACGGTTACTGGTAACTGGTTACTACTACTGAGACTGGTAACTGGTTACTACTACTGAGAGGGGCGTTGACCCCCGATACCCTCTCCAGGTAAACTCCAGGTACGCTCTTGCACTTTTTGTGTCTAGTTCTGCCAGGGTTTAAGAAAAGGGGTCCACCTGACCTAATTGGGAACATAGTGTCCAAGTTTCTGTTTGGGGAAAAACTTGTTTCCTCCCCAATGAAAATAAGTCACTTTGTCTGATTCTTTTGGGTTATCCTAGATATTTTACACATATGTTACTAGGTATGATCATTGTTCTTATGTGTACCTGTACCTAAATAAACGTATTTACTTACTAACTCAGATTTAGGCAATATATATTACAGAACGGATGGAGCTTTAACCCGTGACAGACGAGTCCTATAACTCGCAGGCCAGTGTGTTAACCAATGGACCAGCAGGTCCAGTGTGTTAACCAATGGACCAGCAGGTCCAGTGTGTTAACCAGTGGACCAGCAGGTCCAGTGTGTTAACCAGTGGACCAGCAGGTCCAGTGTGTTAACCAGTGGACCAGCAGGTCCAGTGTGTTAACCAGTGGACCAGCAGGTCCAGTGTGTTAACCAGTGGTCCAGCTGGTCAAATCAAATCAGATCAAATCAAATCAAATTTTATTTCTTTGCAAGTAGTACATTGGGATTATGCATTTACAATAATGAGCTGCAGTGCAAAGAGAGTCTCTATCATGCCTAGGTATTATGTGCAGATTTAATTTAATCAGATCAAATCAAATCAAATCAAAGTTTATTCTCTGTAAGGATTACAATGCGGGGTTTACAGATGTTGGTTATTGTGTGGTTTTCATGTAATAAAATACTAATTACAGAGGGGGCCACTAGAACACCTAGCAAGGCTAGGCATTTCGGGCAAACTTAGATAATTCTTAACCCTAAATTATTACAAATTGTGGAGTAAGTTGACTAAATACTAAGTGACTAAATACTAGTTTGTGAGTTTAGCAATGTGAATGCTTTTGTTTTGGCACAATACATAGTTTCTATATTGGAGTATCACAGGCAAACTTGTGACTAGTTAGGAATCATTATTTTAAGATTAAGATACGTATTTCTGTGCTTATAGTCAAATGGGTGAGTGAGTGGGTGTAAGTGTGAACCACCAGGTGGTTTTTATGTAGTTATTGTAGATGAATGGTTCAAAGAACCGACATGTTGTTAAATTAGACACATGTGCAACTCTTGGGTATATTTACTGAGGAAACGTTTCGCCACACAGTGGCTTCATCAGTCCATACAAAGGATAAACTTGAAGAACAGGAGGAGAATAAGGTAATCAGTCCCTCAGCCTTGAGTCGATGTGGTCAGTCCATCAATCTTGAATAGAATACGGCATAGGAGCGGAGAAGCAGCTTATAAACCGTAGGGCAGGAGAGGTGCAGCAGTCGTAGGTGGTGTCACATTTGTCCAATGTGGAAGTAGGTCGTGCCCAAGGGTTAGGCAAGCGAAGAATTCCCAAGTATTAAGATCCCAAGAAGTTGCAGTGTCTGACAGGTTCTTTGAACCGTTCATCTACAATTCTGTCAGACACTGCAACTTCTTGGGATCTTAATACTTGGGAATTCTTCGCTTGCCTAACCCTTGGGCACGACCTACTTCCACATTGGACAAATGTGACACCACCTACGACTGCTGCACCTCTCCTGCCCTACGGTTTATAAGCTGCTTCTCCGCTCCTATGCCGTATTCTATTCAAGATTGATGGACTGACCACATCGACTCAAGGCTGAGGGACTGATTACCTCATTCTCCTCCTGTTCTTCAAGTTTATCCTTTGTATGGACTGATGAAGCCACTGTGTGGCGAAAGGTTTCCTCAATAAAGATACCCAAGAGTTGCACATGTGTCTAATTGATGGACTGACCACATCGACTCAAGGTTGAGGGACTGATTACCTCATTCTCCTCCTGTTCTTCAAGATTCTCCTTTGTATGGACTGATGAAGCCACTGTGTGGCGAAACGTTTCCTCAATAAAGATACCCAAGAGTTGCACATGTGTCTAATTTATCAACATGTCGGTTCTCTGAACCATTCATCTACACAACATTTTATGTAGTTAGTTGACGGGGGTGTATCAGGGAGATAAGATGTTTTCTAACGGTAGTTTTGAAGGTAATGGCTTACTGACTACTTAATACTAAATAAATTTATCATAGTTTGCGTTGTACAATAGTTCAATTAATTACAAATGAACCTAATTTATGGTTATCATACTGGTTAACGAGTTTTAGGACTCGCCTCCCACGGGTTCAAGTCCCACCCATTCTGTGATTTATCTACAACCACGTTATTACAGCTTCGTGAGTCATGATAAGAAACATATTTTTTTCCGGTTTCCCGGAAGGCAGGGTTCAATAAGGATTTAGCTTTGGTGGCCCATAAGAACCCAGACAACGACAACGACAACAAGAGAGTGACGGACGCTGAAAGACACCAAAAAACTCTCTCTTCCTCTGTGATAACGCTAGTGCTACTACCCAGTCTAAGTTAAAAGTAACTACCCCATATTTCTACGGTCACATTCACAATTTTTGCACCTGAGGTTATTCATAGTTAAGATTTAGAGTGTATGGTTGTGGGAGGAGAGGTGCAGTACTTGACCCTTGACAGGGAGCACAGAACTTGCGTTTCCTCCCTCTCGCCAAAGATTTATTTTGCACCATTTATTGGGTTATCCTAGGGTAAACCTGCATAATTGCTATTTTGGCAATATAATATGTGTGTGTGTGCTTTTAAAACCCTTATAAAAATGATTTACTATATGCTAGAACGCTGTATAGCCCTTGTGGCTTAGCGCTTCTTTTTGATTATAATAATAATATATGCTAGAACCCCTCAAGGAATGTCCCTTGACGCTGGTGAGGGGCTCTTGAGCTAGGGAATTGGATCTGTGTTCCAGTTCCCTGAATTGAGCCTGAATACCTTTCACTCCCTACCCCCAAATGCGTTGTACAGTCCTACGGGTTTAGCGCTCAACCATGATTATAATAATATAATATATGCTAGGATTTGTCTGACTTTTTTGGAGTTGTCATAGGTAATTTATACCTTGTATGATCATAGTACGTATGTGTACTGGTACCTAAATAAACTTACACATTCTAAAAACTAACTACTTATTATCTTGATATGTATATTCATGTAAATTAATATGGGATTTTTTTTTAAATTTGCAGCAAAATTAGCCTTGCTGTAATTATCACATTATAATATGCTAAACCCTCCCCTACCTATATTAGGTTAGCCTAAATTTAGTACTATTTACCTTTAGATCTTTCAATAGGATTCCTTACCTAGGTGAAGGTCCCTTGAAAAATATAATTGAGACTTCACTGCTCTGCCTTTGATTGAACCTGAGTATCCCAGCCCCTCCTTGGTCTTTAAGTATAAGTAACAGGGACATAAAAATATAAATACACTTAAATTCTGGTTAAACAAATTAGTGGAAATAAGTCAAAGACCCTAATAGAAATAAATTACTTTGTTGGTGGGCCGGGTGGATCGGGCTGCTCCGGGATGCTCCTAATCCCTATGTGGCCTCTATGGATTTAACTCTTCCCCCTGATTATAGTAATTTGGTATCTTTAGCAGAGATAATAAGAGGCTACAAATGAGTAAGCTTATTTAGGTACATTTACATATGAATACTGTTACCACACATAGTTTAACATATGTGTAAATTACCTAGGATAGCCCAAGAATGTCAGTGTGACTTATTTTCATTGGGGTCCTTGTACACTGGTGGAAGAACAGAATAAATTGAAAGAAGAAATTTCAAGTGCTACAGCCATTGGAAATTTAAAAAAAAATATTATATGATGAACAAGTTGATGAATATGGTGCACCACAAGAATAACTCTGCATCTGTAATTACAACTGAGCAATTACAAATGGTAATTAACTGCTGTCCCTTGCTGCCTCAATGAGCAGACCCCAAGTGTTGTTCAGCTACCAGTCTCTGTTCAATTGATACATGGAGAATTTACATAATTTATGTGGAGGACAGTTATTTGTAGTTTTTCTGCAGGACAGAATGTGTTAAGGCTATCTTATTTCTTTTATTTGGATTAATGTTTGCATGCCTGCACAGGATAACCGAGTTAGAGAAAGTTCAGAGTACACTAGTTGTTTAAGTAGGAAGTGATAACTACAGTGGACCCCCGCATAACGATATTAATCCGTTCATGAGAGCTCATTGTTATGCGAAATTATCGTTTTGCGAATGAATTTTCCCCATAAGAAATAATGGAAATCAAATTAATCCGTGCAAGACACCCAAAAGTATGAAAAAAAAATTTTTACCACATGAAATATACATTTTCCTACACACAAAGAGAAGGATACATGCACAATAGTAGAGTAGTACATGCACAGTATATATTGTGCATATACTACTCTACTAAATGAAGAATAAATGACACTTACCTTTATTGAAGATGCAGCAATGACTGATGAGACACTGTGTCCTGGGAGTGCCTTTTCCTCCTGAGTACTGTAGGTCCTGTTTGGCATTTTCTTCCAGAACAGGCCTTATCACACTGTGTATGCCACTACGACTCTTAAATCTCTCAAACCAACCTTTGCTGGCTTTAAATTCACCAATATGAGCACTAGTTCCAGGCATTTTTCCCTGTTCACCTGGGTGTTAGTTGACTGGTGTGGGTCGCATCCTGGGAGACAAGATTAAGGACCCCAATGGAAATAAGTTAGACAGTCTTCGATGACACTGACTTTTTTGGGTTATCCTGGGTGGCTAACCCTCTGGGGTTAATTGTTTCTTGGTATTCTCAATAAGCCACACCAACAACGGTGCTACAGCAGCAGCAGCAGCAGCAGCAGCAGCAGCTGACAGTGCTACAGCAGCAGCAGACGATGCTACAGCAGCAGCAGACGGTACTACAGCAGCAGCAGCAGCAGACGGTACTACAGCAGCAGCAGCAGCAGACGGTACTACAGCAGCAGCAGCAGCTGATGGTGGTACAGCAGCAGCAGCAGCTGACAGTGCTACAGCAGCAGCAGCAGCTGACAGTGCTACAGCAGCAGCAGCAGCTGACAGTGCTACAGCAGCAGCAGACAATGCTACAGCAGCAGCAGACGGTACTACAACAGCAGCAGCAGCTGACGGTAGTACAGCAGCAGCAGCAGCTGACGGTGGTACAGCAGCTGACAGTGCTACAGCAGCAGCAGCAGCAGCTGACAGTGCAGCAGCAGCAGCAGCTGACAGTGCAGCAGCAGCAGCAGCTGACAGTGCTACAGCAGCAGCAGACGATGCTACAGCAGCAGCAGCAGCAGACGGTACTACAGCAGCAGCAGCAGCAGCAGCTGACGGTGGTACAGCAGCAGCAGCAGCTGACAGTGCTACAGCAGCAGCAGCAGCTGACAGTGCTACAGCAGCAGCAGCATCAGCAGTTGACCATGGTATCACAGTATTTCGATAATATTTCTCACCCTTTTTACCACAGGGTTGGCACTAGAAGCTTTCTTGGGGCCCATGGTCACTTATTTTGCAGATAAAATCACCAAAAACACTGTAATAATACGAAATGTTACGATTGTATGCTTGGATGTTACCGTGGAGGCTGGCTTGTAAACAATGCCACCGGCGGAACATGTGAGGCTGGCTCAGGCCGCACATTAGACGCGTCTCGGACGAATAGTGTTGAGCGGGTTTTTTAGCGGTATGCGAGGCAAAATCTTAGCGATAAAATGTATCGGTATGCGGATTTAACGTTATGTGATGCCAACGGTATGCGGGGGTCCACTGTATAGTGTAAAGATTTTTTTTTTTTTTAGTTAAAGCCATTGTTACAGCTAATATTCTTATGGAAGGATTTTTACATTATTTGTTAATGTACATTTTGGTCAACACAGAAGCTCTGTAATGTGCCTACACACTTCAAAATTGGAATGCATATGCAGTGGACCCTCGCCTAACGATATTAATCCGTTCCTGAGAGCTCAATGTTAGACGAAATTATCGTTAGCCAAATTAATTTTCCCCATAAGAAATAATGGAAATCAAATTAATCCGTTTCTGACACCCCAAAGTATGAAAAAAAAAAAAAATTTACCACATGAAATATTAATTTTAATACACACAAACTGAAGAAGACATGCACAGTTACATGACACTTACCTTTATTGAAGATCTGGTGATGATTGATGGGATGGGAGGAGGGAAGAGTGTGGATGGTGTTAATGTTTAGAAGGGGAATCCCCTTCCATTGGGACTTGAGGTGGCAAGTCCTTTTCCGGGGTTACTTCCCTTCTTCTTTTAATGCCACTAGGACCAGGTTGAGAGTCACTGGACCTCTGTCGCACAACATATCTATCCATAGAAGCCTGTACCTCTCGTTCCTTTATGACATTCCTAAAGTGTTTCACAACATTGTCAGTGTAATAGTCACCAGCACGGCTTGCAATAGCTGTGTGAGGGTGATTTTCATCAAAAAAGGTTTGCACTTTAAGCCACATTGCACACATTTCCTTAATCTTTGAAGTAGGCAACTTCCTCAATTTCTCTATCCCCTCCTCTGGAGCAGTTTCCTCAGGTCTGGCCTCTTGCTGTTGAAGATGATCTAGCAGCTCATCAGTGGTTAGTTCATCATTGTCCTCCTCCACCAACTCTTCCACATCCTCCCCACTAACCTCCAACCCCAAGGACTTCCCCAATGCCACAATTGATTCCACAACTGGCATAGGCTTCTCAGGGTTAGCTCAAATCCTTCAAAATCCCTTTTGTCTACACATTCTGGCCACAGTTTCTTCCAAGCAGAGTTCAAGGTCCTCTTAGTCACTTCCTCGCAAGCCTTACCTATCATGTTTACACAATTGAGGATGCTAAAGTGATCTCTCCAAAACTCTCTTAGAGTCAATTGAATTTCTGAGGTCACTACAAAGCACCTTTCAAACATAGCTTTTGTGTAGAGTTTTTTGAAGTTTGCAATGACCTGTTGGTCCATGGGCTGCAGGAGAGGAGTGGTATTAAGAGGCAAAAACTTGACCTTAATGAAGCTCATTTCCACAGAAAGTAGCTCTGCCACATCTGAAGGATGACCAGGAGCAATGTCTAATACCAGGAGGCACTTAAGGTCCAATTTATTTTCTAGGAGGTAATTTTTCACAGTGGGGGCAAATGCATGGTATAACCAGTCATAGAAAAAGTCCCTAGTGACCCATGCCTTACTGTTTGCCCTCCACAGCACACACAAAATAGCCTTGAGGACATTGTTTTTCCTGAAAACACTGGGAGCTTCAGAGTGATACACCAATAAAGGCTTCACTTTGCAATCACCACTAGCATTAGCATGCATCAACAGAGTTAGCCTGTCTTTCATAGGCTTATGTCCTGGGAGTGCCTTTTCCTCCTGAGTAATGTAGGTCCTGCTTGGCATTTTCTTCCAAAACAGGCCTGTTTCGTTACAATTAAACACTTGTTCAGGTTTCAGTCCTTCACTGTCTATGTACTCCTTGAATTCCTGCACATATTTTTCAGCTGCTTTGTGGTCCGAACTGGCAGCCTCACCATGCCTTATCACACTGTATGCCACTACGATTCTTAAATCTCTCAAACCAACCTTTGCTGGCCTTAAATTCACTCACATCACAGCTAGTTGCAGGCATTTCTGTAATTAAATCGTCATGAAACTTCCTAGCCTTTTCACATATGATCGCTTGAGAGATGCTATCTCCTGCTATCTGTTTTTCATTTATCCACACCAATAACAATCTCTCAACATCATCTATCACTTGCGATCTCTGTTTCAAAAACAAAGTTGCACCTTTAGCAAGAACAGCTTCCTTGATTGCCGTTTTCTTGGCCACAATAGTATCGATGGTTGATTGGGGTTTTGTGTACAACCTGGCCAGCTCGGAGACACGCACTTCACTTTCATACTTAGGAATGATCTCTTTCTTCATATCCATAGTAATTCTCACCCTTTTTCCTGTAGGGTTGGCACTAGGAGCTTTCTTGGGGCCCATGGTGACTTATTTTGCAGGTGCAATCACTAAAAAGGCTGTGATAATATGAAATGTTCCGATTGTATGCTTGGATGTGACTGCGGTGGCTGGCTTGTAAACACTGGCACCCACGGAACAAGTGAGGTGGGCTCAGGCCGCACGTGGACACGTCTTGAACGAATCGCATTTAGTGCGTTTTTTTAGCGCTAGCCGAAGCAAAATTTTTGCGTTAAAATGTATCGCTAGGCGGATTTAACATTATGCGATGCCATCGTTAGGCGAGGGTCCACTGTATATGTTTTTCTGCTAAGTCATAGTATATTTTTGTAGTGCTGTAGTGGGAGTTTTAAGAATTAATTATTATATTTGTATATGCATCTAAACTTTTTCATCTGAGCACCTCGGCAAAGACAGTGATTACGTATGAATGATGGTGAAAGTGTCGAATGATGATGAAAGTTTTTTCTATCTTTTTAGATTTTTCTTTCCTTTTGGGTCATCCTGCCTCAGTGGAAAACAGCCGATATGTTAAAAAAAATATTTGCACAGGAGGGTATGGATTTTTAGTTATTATTGGAAATGATGGTGCTCATTGGTATTTAATATATACAGCTCAATTATGTATTCTTGTTAAATGTAGTCTGTTACAGACATGTAGTATTAACATGCCTTGAATGAATGTATAGTAATGTGTGTATCAGGTACATGTATGTATACCTGGAGTTTACCTGGAGAGAGTTCCGGGGGTCAACGCCCCCGCGGCCCGGTCTGTGACCAGGCCTCCTGATGGATCAGAGCCTGATCAACCAGGCTGTTGCTGCTGGCTGCACGCAAACTAACGTACGAGCCACAGCCCGGCTGATCAGGAACTGACTTTAGGTGCTTGTCAATAAAACATTCTATTTTCAGATTAGTTCAAAATTGCTTTGGGATATAAGACATACAGCTCTCCTTAAACTATTTTTTAATTCAATTCGGTGTTTATTTTCCAGCAAGATAGGTAATAGAGTTATGGAGGTTGGTTAACATTGTTTATTTTTTACAGGGAAAAGCCCATACCAAGTACATAATTATTTAATGCATTTTATGCAGACAGGGGTGACATGTAAAAGAACTAGGAATAATTGTCATGTGATGTAATATATTGAGAGCACAGATCATATGTAGTCTTGGCGAGGAGAATGAAAAAATGAAATGTGAAAACTGATTTATTTTGTTTGGAACGAGCTGTAGTTGGTAAAATGAGTAAGACATCATGGATGAAACTTGGCTTGACCAAGCTGAATATCTAAAAATAAAAAAGAACTTTTGTATGTTTGTAATTCAAAGGTGCAATGTGATTAGCGTAAATAATCCAAAAAACTTCTATGGGAATGTGTTGTATAATTTATGCCAGACATAAATAGACATGTTAGTGGGAGACAGCCGACTTGTTAAAAAAAAAAAGAAACAATTTTTTTTTATTGTTGGCTTGTCAGTTTGATGATTCTATTGTTGATGTAATGTAATTTTTACATATTGTACTTTTGTGTGCCTTTACTTTCAGCACATTGAGTATAAGCTGAGTTCTAGACTAAACATTGTAGTAATGTTCAGAATTTCTGTGGATTCAGTTCTGCTATAAGAGGTTTAGACACATCCCAGAGCCTTCCTGCAATGTCTGTATAAAATTAAATGTTTAAATTTAGATTTAAATGTTTTATACTTTTTCAAAATGTAATTGACTTATTCCAGATGTTGCCACCTGCTGCTCCAGCATCTGTAAATTTCTGTGCTTTTATAAATTTCATGTTTTTAATAGTACTTTTAATGCTCTTAATATGTTTATATGTCCTTTAGTATTCTATAATACCCCTTATTAAAGCTCATTTTCTTTATAGGGTTATGTTCTCTGGCGGGGTAATTGAAAAAAAAGGCAAGATTAAAGGCATCAAACAGGTTGGCAGTATAAGTAGTAATAGTAGCACTAGTGGGACCAGCAGCAGTAGCTGCAGCAGTCACAGCAATAAAAGTGGCAGCAGCAGCAGCAGTTGCAGCAATAACAGCAGCGGCGGCGGCGGCAGCAGCAGCAGCAGCGGTAGTTCCCCACCAGGAACCCCACCACACGTGCAGATGGCTTCCCATGAGAGTCTGAATTCAGAATCAAAATCAAGCTCCCTCAATTCCAAACTTGGACATGAGTTGGTGAGTAAATAATAAATATACATATGGTAGTTGATACTGCATACAGTATTCCTCTTACTCTGTACACGTAAACTTTTTTTTTTGTATGCATCAAACATGAAACAAGATACTGTACAGTATTTGCCATTTGTTTTCTTAATGCTGCTATGTTTACTGAGGTGCTACTGGAAAATCGCTTGGGCTTCATTGTTGAAACATTACTAAAACATTTAACTTTAAATGACAGTTTAATCATGGAATTTATGAAATTGTGTATTGTAAATAGTTTTCTATTGCTGTATGCAGGTTTGCTTTTTGGTAAATTTGTTATTTTGCAATATCACATTTATGTTGGCAAATCTGAAGATGCAATGAACATTAGCTATAAGCAATTGGATTTGGTTTGCAAAATGTATTGAAGATTCTTTTCTTTATCACATCAGGTGTCTCCCACCAAGGTAGGGTAACTCAAAAAAAGGAATCACATTCACCATCATTCATACAATAGCTGTATTGACAGAAGTATGCAGACATCACGATTCAGATGACCTACCAAACAGTAACATCCCAACTTTTAACTCAGAGGGCAGGCACTTTACTTCCCACCTCCAGAACTCAAGTCCAGCTAAAGTATTTCCCTGAATCCCTCTTAAATATTAATTCCTTGATCACACTCCAACCGCAAACCCTAAAAACCAATTATCTCCACTCCAATCTAACACGCTCACACATGCCTACTAGATGCTCAAGCCTCTCTCCCTTAAAACCTTGTTTACCCATTATTCCAATCTTTCCTGGGATGACCACTATGCTGTCTTTCCTCTGCCCAAGATTTTGCATGTTTTAAATATGTTCATTGTAATAAATTTGAAATAAGAAAAAGAAATAAGTGGCAGAACAAATTTTTGTTTTTTAACATTTCACTCTTTGAAGAGCTTTCATCAAATCATGCAGAGTAAAATGTTATAGCAATACAAGCTTGTTCTTCCTCTGTAAGCCATGCGTGTCGTAGGAGGCGACTGAAATGCCGGGAGCAAGGAGGTAGTAACCCCTTCTCCTGTGCACTTTTTGTTCAGTATTGTCAGCAGGATGCTATTTGGTGAGGTATGAGGCTTATAAGATGTTACGTGGTGTTACTGGAACCTTGGACCATACAGTACATTCATATTGCTGTTACATTTGCCCGAATGTGCCTGGCTTTGAAGTAAGCACGTAACACTTCATACTGTAATGGTATATCAGACTTGATGAAGAGATTGTGGCCTAGAAGGTCTGAGCATATACACTTTGAAGATTTCTGGTGTGAAAGGTGAGATTTTAGTTTGAGTATGAGTCCTGAGCAGATAGGAATAATGTTTGTAAGAATTCCTTCATAACATAAAGGTAATGTTTATTTTGCCTTTATAAAATAATAAAATATGGTAAACTTATGATTAAGGATACTAAGGTGATAATATGTACTTGTAAATTAAGATACTTTGTCACATAAGTTAATATGGTAAACTGTTATATATAGTACATTAATGTGATAACTGTCCATGGGAAATGGAGAAGAATTCTTCCTCCGTAAGCCGTGCATGTTATAAGAGGCAACCAAAATGCCGGGAGCAGGGGGCTAGTAACCCCTTCTCCTGTATAAATTACTAAATGTGAAAAGAAGAAACTTTCATTTCTTCTTTGTCAGGGTCACCCTGCCTTGGTGGGAGATGGCCATTGTTTTAGAAATAAAAATAAAATATGATAATGTTTGATGAGGTACATTATGAAAAGTTTACTGGTATCGTGAGAGCTTTCTTCTTGGTGTAGTGTAATGATTTTAATGTTTTTTTTTTTTTTTGACCTTTAATACTGATTCTTTATCATAAGGGGGATTATTTCAGAGTTTGGTCTTTCTGTTTTGTAGAAAACTAATACAGCACTAATTCCTTAAAGATCAACTGCAAGTAAAATTTAACTCTTGCCAGTGAGATAAGCCTTGTCTTATTTATTTCAAGCATAATCTTACCTTCTTAGTCTTTCAAGCTGGTTTGGTATTCTTGACATAGTCTTTCATTTTTGCTAACCATGCTTTACCAGCCTTTTGAGCTTGTCTTAAAGTGTGACATTATCAGATTTTTTTTTTGTACTGTACTTTGATATCTCTTATTATGACGAATAAATATCACGTGCATATCAGGCAAGGTTCATACAGTCATTTAGCTACAAATAACTGCGTATTAACTTACTGGATACCCTGGTAGGGATTTTTGTTGAAGGTAACTTAAGAATGGGGGAGGATAATGCAATGCAGAGAATGAGTCATGATAAATGTTTTTCTTTTTTTGACCCTCACTGCCTTGGTGGGAAGTGGACAGTATGTTTAAAAAGAAACTTGAGCATTCCTCAGTACATTGACCTGAACCTTGCAATACTTAAGCCTTATGCTAACATAAACCCTCTTGAAATTTATTGTTTCATCCTTCTAGTTCTTCTTTATAAAACTAATTTTTCTTTTTATCAGGGATACTTTGTTATACTGCTATAAAAAAAATATATTTCAAATAAAAGATGTGCTGGATAATGGCAATTTTTAGAATTGTCGTACTGTGCAGTTACGAAATTATTAACTGAGAATCCAAAAACTCCAGGAAACTGAAATTGTCTGTAAATTCCTGTATCTGAATAAATATGACACAGTATAACAGTCATCTCTCTTATAAAAGATTGTCTATATGGTTCTTGCAAATGCAATTGAAATATATATTACATCCAGTGCATAAAATCCTGATCATAAGTTTCTTAACGAATTTCTCAATTTTAAATAAATTCATTGAATATTTTGAAAATGAACCTAAATGTAGATGTGTATTCATATTTTTTTGGTAAAAATTAGTGAAGAAATTTAAAATCTTTATTTTTTGAGTTGACAAGTTTGCAGTAATGAAATTTATTAAATAATTTAATCTCATTTATTAACAAAAGATTTTGTTTTTTATTTATGGTCATTTTTGTGCTCTCTCTTTTGGGACAGTAATAAAGAAATTTGGATTTCATTTTTATTTTTTGACAACTTTGCTTACCCCTGTTCCCGTCCAATGGCACACTACCACACACACTTACTGCTCTTGTTATAATTTGAAGTTTTTCCTGGTATTTCACAAAATTTTAGTAACTAATGTTGCTCATTTCTTCATTATTAGTAACATGACCTAAACTTAATTTCAGTGGCTTATTTTTATCTTGAACCTTGGATATTAGCCCACTTCTCAAAGGGAAGTTTATATCACTGTTGCATGTTTAATTACATATATACATAATAATGGGGTATTTACCCTGCCTCGGTGGGAGACGACCGACTTGTTGAAAAAAAAAAAAATTACAATATGTTAAATATTGCTGTGCAATGAGAATTTAAATGGCGTGTGATCCTTGTTAGATATCTTGGTACTTTGCTTCAGAATAATATATCAACTCAAAACAATTTCTAAGATCTGATAATGTCATAGCTGCATAGCTTAGTGTCTGACTCTTATACTTTTGTTTGCATGCGGGGTTCAGGCGGGGTCACCCTCGGCGGGGTCTCCCTCCCCCCCAAAGAGTGTCTGCTCTTCCAGCTCCACCTCCACTGACCAACACCACCACAACCAACTTTCGCATGTCCTCAACGCCACTTCAAAAGTGAGTAATTTGGGCTACAGTTCTGTAGCTTGGAACAAGAAATTCTATGCCATGTTCAGAAGATGAATTGAGGTGCAACTTATTTTATAGATAAATGGAAGCATGTATGCCACTTTGTATGCTGTTGATATGGATATACTAAATTTTTTTTTTTTTATACTAAATATCTACAAAATATATAATTGCACTGTATTAAAGGTGCATGATTATAATAGGTGAACGAAAATCTGAATGTGTGATATATTGCTGAATATTATACTTATTGCTTGCTTATTGTATCTAAAGAATCCAAAAAGATTCATTCATACAAAGGAAGATAAATATTTTGACTTTTCTTATATATGCACCTGTACTAGTTTTATTTGAAACGGTACATTTTACACACATAACATTGCAGCATTAACCATTTCAACTCTTCTTTTCTTGTGTGTTGGAGAAAATAGCACTTAAGGATTGAGATAGTAATTATAGACTGTTTAATTAAAACTTTAAAATTAATAAGTGTTGTAATGGGCATAAAAGAAAAACCCTCCTGAAACTGTTTAGAAATGGCTTTATAGCTCATACAGATTTTATCCCTGTGGATAGTAATATTCAGTTGGTATTGACAACACTCCTTAGCCATTACTGTCTCTCTTAACCCACAATTATTTTTGTGAATTTGAGTGGACCTATTTGAAGCTTTGTGAACACTAATACAGGTTGGCCATCACTAATCTGGCAATCAGTAATCCAGTTCCATCAGTAATCCACCACTAATTTCGGCTAGGGTAATTTCAAATTGGATTGTATGTGATTGGATGTGAAAAGTGGGTTATAGTAAGCGTGTATGCACCTGGAGAAGAGAGAAGTGTAGAGGAGAGAGAGAGATTCTGGGAAATGTTGAGTGAATGCGTGGGGAGTTTTGAATCAAGTGTGAGAGTAATGGTGGTTGGGGATTTCAATGCTAAAGTGGGTAAAAATGTTATGGAGGGAGTAGTAGGTAAATTTGGGGTGCCAGGGGTAAATGTAAATGGGGAGCCTTTAATTGAGCTATGTGTAGAAAGAAATTTGGTAATAAGTAATACATATTTTATGAAAAAGAGGATAAAAAATATACAAGGTATGATGTAGCACGTAATGAAAGTAGTTTGTTAGATTATGTATTGGTGGATAAAAGGTTGATGGGTAGGCTCCAGGATGTACATGTTTATAGAGGGGCAACTGATATATCAGATCATTATTTAGTTGTAGCTACAGTTAGAGTAAGAGGTAGATGGGAAAAGAGGAAGGTGGCAACAACAAGTAAGAGGGAGGTGAAAGTGTATAAACTAAGGGAGGAGGGAGTTCGGGCGAGATATAAGTGACTATTGGCAGAAAGGTGGGCTAGTGCAAAGATGAGTAGTGGGGGGGTTGAAGAAGGTTGGAATAGTTTTAAAAATGCAGTATTAGAATGTGGGGCAGAAGTTTGTGGTTATAGGAGGGTGGGGGCAAGAGGAAAGAGGAGTGATTGGTGGAATGATGAAGTAAAGGGTGTGATAAAAGAGAAAAAGGTAGCTTACGAGAGGTTTTTACAAAGCAGAAGTGTTAAAAGAAGAGCAGAGTATATGGAGAGTAAAAGAAAGGTGAAGAGAGTGGTGAGAGAGTGCAAAAGGAGAGCACATGAAAGAGTGGGAGAGGCACTGTCAAGAAATTTTAATGAAAATAAGAAAAAAAATTTGGAGTGAGTTAAACAAGTTAAGAAAGCCTAGGGAAAGTATGGATTTGTCAGTTAAAAACAGAGTAGGGGAGTTAGTAGATGGGGAGAGGGAGGTTTTAGGTAGATGGCGAGAACATTTTGAGGAACTTTTAAATGTTGAGGAAGAAAGGGAGGCGGTAATTTCTTGCACTGGCCAGGGAGGTATACCATCTTTTAGGAGTGAAGAAGAGCAGAATGTAAGTGTGGTGGAGGTACGTGAGGCATTACGTAGAATGAAAGGGGGTAAAGCAGCTGGAACTGATGGGATCATGACAGAAATGTTAAAAGCAGGGGGGGATATAGTGTTGGAGTGGTTGGTACTTTTGTTTAATAAATGTATGAAAGAGGGGAAGGTACCTAGGGATTGGCGGAGAGCATGTATAGTCCCTTTATATAAAGGGAAAGGGGACAAAAGAGACTGTAAAAATTATAGAGGAATAAGTTTACTGAGTATACCAGGAAAAGTGTACGGTAGGGTTATAATTGAAAGAATTAGAGGTAAGACAGAATGTAGGATTGTGGATGAGCAGGGAGGTTTCAGAGTGGGTAGGGGATGTGTAGATCAAGTGTTTACATTGAAGCATATATGTGAACAGTATTTAGATAAAGGTAGGGAAGTTTTTATTGCATTTATGGATTTAGAAAAGGCATATGATAGAGTGGATAGAGGAGCAATGTGGCAGATGTTGCAAGTATATGGAATAGGTGGTAAGTTACTAAATGCTGTAAAGAGCTTTTATGAGGATAGTGAGGCTCAGGTTAGGGTGTGTAGAAGAGAGGGAGACTACTTCCCGGTAAAAGTAGGTCTTAGACAGGGATGTGTAATGTCACCATGGTTGTTTAATATATTTATAGATGGGGTTGTAAAGGAAGTAAATGCTAGGGTGTTCGGGAGAGGGGTGGGATTAAATTTTGGGGAATCAAATTCAAAATGGGAATTGACACAGTTACTTTTTGCTGATGATACTGTGCTTATGGGAGATTCTAAAGAAAAATTGCAAAGGTTAGTGGATGAGTTTGGGAATGTGTGTAAAGGTAGAAAGTTGAAAGTGAACATATAAAAGAGTAAGGTGATGAGGGTGTCAAATGATTTAGATAAGAAAAATTGGATATCAAATTGGGGAGGAGGAGTATGGAAGAAGTGAATGTTTTCAGATACTTGGGGGTTGACGTGTCGGCGGATGGATTTATGAAGGATGAGGTTAATCATAGAATTGATGAGGGAAAAATGGTGAGTGGTGCATTGAGGTATATGTGGAGTCAAAAAACGTTATCTATGGAGGCAAAGAAGGGAATGTATGAAAGTATAGTAGTACCAACACTCTTATATGGATGTGAAGCTTGGGTGGTAAATGCAGCAGCGAGGAGATGGTTGGAGGCAGTGGAGATGTCCTGTCTAAGGGCAATGTGTGGTGTAAATATTATGCAGAAAATTCGGAGTGTGGAAATTAGGAGAAGGTGTGGAGTTAATAAAAGCATTAGTCGTAGGGCAGAAGAGGGGTTGTTGAGGTGGTTTGGTCATTTAGAGAGAATGGATCAAAGTAGAATGACATGGAAAGCATATAAATCTATAGGGGAAGGAAGGCGGGGTAGGGGTCGTCCTCGAAAGGGTTGGAAAGAGGGGGTAAAGGAGGTTTTGTGGGCGAGGGGCTTGGACTTCCAGCAAGCGTGCATGAGTGTGTTAGATAGGAGTGAATGGAGACGAATGATACTTGGGACCTGACGATCTGTTGGAGTGTGAGCAGGGTAATATTTAGTAGGTTGGTAGACAGCAATCACCCAGGGAGGTACTACCGTCCTGCCAAGTGAGTGTAAAACGAAAGCCTGTGATTGTTTTACATGATGGTAGGATTGCTGATGTCTTTTGTCTGTCTCATAAATACACACTCATCTGAGTTTTCTTTGATTTTATCTGAATAGTTCTTGGTCTTATTACTTTTCCTTTTATATCCATGGGGAAGTGGAATAAGAATCTTTCCTCCGTAAGCCATGTGTGTTGTAAAAGTCAACTAAAATGCCGGGAACAATGGGCTAGTAACCCCTTTTCCTGTAAAGATTACTAAAAAGAATAAGAAGAAGAAAATTGTCAAAGTGGTAAGTCTGAATGTGCGTGGATGTTGTGCAGATGATAAGAAAGAGATGATTGTGGATGTTATGAATGAGAAGAAGCTGGATGTCCTGGCTTTAAGTGAAACAAAGCTGAAGGGGGTGGGAGAGTTTCAGTGGAGAGGAATAAATGGGATTAGGTCAGGGGTTCCAAATAGAGTTAGAGCTAAAGAAGGAGTAGCAATAATGTTGAAGGATAAGCTATGGCAGGAAAAGAGGGACTATAAATGTATTAATTCAAGGATTATGTGGAGTAAAATAAAGATTGGATGTGAAAAGTGGGTTATAATAAGCATGTATGCACCTGGAGAAGAGAGAAGTGTAGAGGAGAGATAAGTGTAGAGGAGAGAGAGAGATTTTGGGAAATGTTTAGTGAATGCGTGGGGAGTTTTGAATCAAGTGTGAGAGTAATGGTGGTTGGGGATTTCAATGCTAAAGTGGGTAAAAATGTTATGGAGGGAGTAGTAGGTAAATTTTGGGCGCCAGGGGTAAATGTAAATGGGGAGCCTTTAATTGAGGTATGTGTAGAAAGAGATTTGGTAATAAGTAATACATATTTTATGAAAAAGAGGATAAATAAATATACAAGGTATGATGTAGCACGTAATGAAAGTAGTTTATTAGATTATGTATTGGTGGATAAAAGGTTGATGGGCAGGCTCCAGGATGTACATGTTTATAGAGGGGCAACTGATATATCGGATCATTATTTAGTTGTAGCTACAGTTAGAGTAAGAGGTAGATGGGAAAAGAGGAAGGTGGCAACAACAAGTAAGAGGGAGGTAAAAGTGTATAAACTAAGGGAGGAGGAAGTTCGGGTGAGATATAAGCGACTATTGGCAGAAAAGTGGGCTAGTGCAAAGATGAGTAGTGGGGGGGTTGAAGAGGGTTGGAATAGTTTTAAAAATGCAGTATTAGAATGTGGGGCAGAAGTTTGTGGTTATAGGAGGGTGGGGGCAGGAGGAAAGAGGAGTGATTGGTGGAATGATGAAGTAAAAGGTGTGATAAAAGAGAAAAAGGTAGCTTATGAGAGGTTTTTACAAAGCAGAAGTGTTATAAGAAGAGCAGAGTATATGGAGAGTAAAAGAAAGGTAAAGAGAGTGGTGAGAGAGTGCAAAAGGAGAGCAGATGATAGAGTGGGAGAGGCACTGTCAAGAAATTTTAATGAAAATAAGAAAAATTTTTGGAGTGAGTTAAACAAGTTAAGAAAGCCTAGGGAAAGTATGGATTTGTCAGTTAAAAACAAAGTAGGGGAGTTAGTAGATGGGGAGATGAAGGTATCAGGTAGATGGCGAGAATATTTTGAGGAACTTGGGTGGTAAATGCAGCAGCGAGGAGATGGTTGGAGGCAGTGGAGATGTCCTGTCTAAGGGCAATGTGTGGTGTAAATATTATGCAGAAAATTCGGAGTGTGGAAATTAGGAGAAGGTGTGGAGTTAATAAAAGCATTAGTCGTAGGGCAGAAGAGGGGTTGTTGAGGTGGTTTGGTCATTTAGAGAGAATGGATCAAAGTAGAATGACATGGAAAGCATATAAATCTATAGGGGAAGGAAGGCGGGGTAGGGGTCGTCCTCGAAAGGGTTGGAGAGAAGGGGTAAAGGAGGTTTTGTGGGCAAGGGGCTTGGACTTCCAGCAAGCGTGTGTGAGCGTGTTAGATAGGAGACGAATGGTACTTGGGACCTGACGATCTGTTGGAGCGTGAGCAGGGTAATATTTAGTGAAGGGATTCAGGGAAACTGGTTATTTTCATATAGTCGGACTTGAGTCCTGGAAATGGGAAGTACAATGCCTGCACTTTAAAGGAGGGGTTTGGGATATTGGCAGTTTGGAGGGATATGTTGTGTATCTTTATATTTGTATGCTTCTAAACTGTTGTATTCTGAGCACCTCTGCAAAAACAGTGATAATGTGCAAGTGTGGTGAAAGTGTTGAGTGATGATGAAAGTATTTTCTTTTTGGGGATTTTCTTTCTTTTTTGGGTCACCCTGCCTCGGTGGGAGACGGCCGACTTGTTGAAAAAAAAAAAAAAATCAAATTTCCAGGGTTGCCACACCAACCTGCTGCTACTGTGTCATTCCAATTTCTTTTTCTCCGTTTATTGATATAACTTGCTCACTTTTAGTCCTAGCCATGTTTCAATGAATAAAAGAAATGCTCTTCATTGTGTAATGCACATACACTGTACATTATCCATAAAAGAAAAGGTGGCTTTGAAGTCACTATCAGTTGCCATGAGCTCAGCTCACTCAGGTAAGCTGTGTCTGGTAAATTTGGGCTTACATATGAGAAAATAGGTCTGTGTGGTAAGTGTGCATTATATAAAAAAAATCCTGCAGTGTGCAGTGCATAATGAGAAAAAACAGTGACCGTGCCTTTGGTGTAAAACAGCGACTTTGTGGTGTATTTTTGTATAGTTTGTATGGTTTTATTCTCTGTTTTCTTGTTTTTTTTTTGGTCAGAAAGTACTTTGAAATTGAGTTCAAAGCAGCGGAAATGTTCGATTTTTGCCAATGTTCAAGAGTAAACAGATGACGTCACTGTCCAGTACGTGTCCAACTGGCCAGTCTAATACACAGTCATGAATGGGTTGACATTATTTATACAATTATTACAATAATGCAGTAGTCTGCATAAGAGTAAATCTTTTATTTTTTGTGTGAATAAAAATTCAAAATGGAAAGCATGTGTAATATAAAAGTGGCCTGGAGATGTGACTAATGAACAGAGAAAATGTTATTTTAGCACCAGGAATGTCTGCATTGTTTATTCTGGACCCTATTTTGAAATTGGTATGTCTTGAAATTTGTGTGAAATTGGCCAAATTACTGATTTCTGACCACTTTATTGGGTAGTTGAAATAGGTAAATGGGCAGTTTCTTGTACTCAATCAATAGAATAGAAGGAATACTGGCAAAATAGCCATGAATTTGGTTGACTGGAACAATGGAATAGGCCAAAAGTAGGGCATAAAGTGGGTGAAATCGCCAATGCATAAATATCGCCATTGGGTTAAGTGTATTTTAACCTAACCACTCTGTAGCTATAAAGAATTCCTGGAAAATAAGTCTGAATTGAGACTTAAATTTTTTTAAATACAGTTCTATCAAGGAAAGTTGCGTAATGCTAGTGAGGGGCTCTTGATCCAAGGAATTATATCTGTCCTTCCCTTCTTGGATCAAACCTCATTGCCTTCCACTTATCAGGCACTGTATAACCCTAATGGGTTTAGTACTTCCCTTAAAAATAAAAATAATTTCAGTATTGTTGGTCTGTTGACAAGTTCTTCTTTTTATACTATTAGATTTAGTAATTATTTAATATGCTAGATACAGTGGAACCTCATTTTTCGGCTGCTGTGTTTATTGACCGATTTGTATTTAGGCTGTTTTTTCGGCGGAAATTTTGCTCCATATTTTGGCCGTGGCCATGTATATCGGCCGTATTAGATGCGTCAGCCTGGGACGCCGCGTGTAGGTGAGTCAGTCTCCCTTTGTCTGTTGGCAAGTGAGCATATACTCTGCACATTCATCCAAACATTTCCTTAAAATCCATTGTTTTTGGTGTTTTTTTATTAAGTCCAACTGTGAAATAAGTCACCATGGGATGTATGGCAAAAACAAATCAACAGTCACTTCTATCCTGGCAAAGAAAGAACAAATCAAGGAAGCTGATGTGGCTTGTTTATTAAGTGCGACTCTGAAATAAGCCACCATGGGCAGGGAGTGTAGCAGGCAGGCAGGGAGTGTAGCAGGCATGTAGGGAGTGTAGCATGGAGGGAAGGAGTGTAGCAGGCAGGCAGGGAGTGTAACAGGCATGCAGGGAGTGTAGCATGGAGGCAGGGAGTGTGGAAGGGAGGCAGGGAGTGTAGCAGGCAGGCATGGAGTGTAGCATGGAGAGAAGGAGTGTAGCAGGCAGGCAGGGGGTGTAGCATGGAGGCAGGGAGTGTAGCAGGCAGGCAGGGAGTGTGGAAGGCAGGCAGGGAGTGTGGAAGGGAGGCAGGGAGTGTAGTAGGCAGGCAGGGAGTGTAGCATGGAGGGAGGGAGTGTAGCAGGCAGGCAGGGAGTGTAACAGGCATGCAGGGAGTGTAGCATGGAGGCAGGGAGTGTAGCAGGTAGGCAGGGAGTGTGGAAGGGAGGCAGGGAGTGTAGCAGGCAGGCAGGGAGTGTAACAGGCATGCAGGGAGTGTAGCATGGAGGCAGGGAGTGTAGCAGGTAGGCAGGGAGTGTGGAAGGGAGGCAGGGAGTGTAGCAGGCAGGCATGGAGTGTAGCAGGCATGCAGGGAGTGTAGCAGGCAGGGAGGGAAGCAACCCCAGAGAAGGCTTTGATACCTGAAGTCCTTATGGAAGGGGATTCCCCTTCAAAACAATAATCAGTCTTCCCTCTCTCCATAAGCCATAAGCCAACAAGAGTCTTCGATAAAGGTATATACATAATAGTGATTTAAATGTTTATTTATTTATTTTATTTAGTTCTCATTGTTTTGTGTATGTAAAACTATAATTAATCTTTAAAAAATGTATTTTTTTGTGAATATTTTTGAGTGTCTGGTACGGGTTAATTGTATTTACATTAATTCTTATGGGAAATATTCCATCGAATTTGAACCGTTTCGAATTTAGGCTGACCTTCTGGAATGGATTACGGCCGAAAAACGAGGTTCCACTGTATGTGATTAAGCAGCATGTAAGTTTATTATTACATATATTGTTTTCTCATGAGTCTTCTTTCACGTAATTACAGATGACAGTGCGTGATGGCTCAAGAACACTGCGTCCTGATGAACCTTCACTAGTTCCTGGGGAGCATATGGAGGGGACAGCACGAGAGGTGACCTACCTCTGTCCGTACACAGGTCCAAAGAAGGGCACGTTATCCGTCACTAATTATCGTTTATACTTTCGAAGTCCCGAAACTGATCCCCCTTTTGAATTAGAAGTACCGTTGGGTGTGGTGAGTTTCAATATTATTAGTTTAAAAACCATATTAACTTGTGATAGTTAATAAAAAGTAATACAGTATATATGTATATCAATAAATGTTGTTGTTAGCCAGAAATAATAATAGATTTTTAATAAAGTCTTTTGCAATAGAAAAAAGAATTAGACATTGGCTTAAAGATGTGAGAGGTGTATCATATATATACTTGGATGTAGGTCAAGGTTTATAAAGTAAAATTTTAAGCAGAAAGTATGGGAAGATCAGACCTATTTATGAGTACAGTAATACCTTTGAGAGATTGAAATTCTTACATGCTAGATTCCCTCTTTAGTGCATCTAGAACACCATACTCTGTAACTATATTCCAAGTTAAATATTTTAACACAGCAGCCATCGCCCAACTTAAATATACAGGTTTTTTTTTTTTCTCTCAACAAGTCGGCCGTCTCCCACCGAGGCAGAGTGACCCAAAAAAAGAAAGAAAATCCCCAAAAAGAAAATACTTTCATCATCATTCAACACTTTCACCACACTCGCACATTATCACTGTTTTTGCAGAGGTGCTCAGAATACAACAGTCTAGAAGCATACACATATAAAGATACACAACATATCCCTCCAAACTGCCAATATCCCAAACCCCTCCTTTAAAGTGCAGGCATTGTACTTCCCATTTCCAGGACTCAGGTATCAATAAATAATGCATAGTAGTTGTATATGCATTGGTCAAGCACCAGAGACATGGTTAGGTTCCATGTAGACCTAGTCAGGCACCAGGGAGAAATGGTCAAGCACCAGGGAGAGCTAGTCAGGCACCAGGGAGAGCTAGTCAAGCACCAAGAAGACCTGGTCAGGCACCAGTGAGACCTGGATAATCACCAGTGAGACCTGGTTAAGCACCAGGGAAACCTGGTCAAGCACCAGAGAGACCTGGCCATGCACTAGGGAGACCTGGTTAGTCTCCATGTAGACCTTAAAATGCAGGGTATCTGGTCAGGCTCTGTAGCTTGTTCTAACATCCCTTCCTTAGGTTAAGTTGTAGTCTATGAGGTTCACTTAAGTTAAAGCTAATTTATGAATATGATGGAAAACATCTTTCCTCTATTTACAAAACAACAGATCACTGCCAAAACTGAAAACTAACCATTATTTAGTTTCTCTCTCTACAGTTTATTGATATGAAATGCTAACAATTGTGTAAGACAATATAAACAAATATTTTTTATTTTGTTTTGGTGTGGAGAAGAGACTGAGGGTAATTCAGTGAGAAGAGGGGTGAGTACAGTAAGCCAAATCACATTAAGTAGAGGAGAAAGACAGTGTCAGTGCCTGTCCTCCAATATTTTCCCTATGACCATACTGTCCCAACCATCAACCCATCCTCCTCCTCTTCCCACTAACCACTAATGCATACTAGACATGGATAACTGTGCCAACAAACAGAACAATATACGTAAACAGAGTAATAAAGTTGCAGTTCTTTACCAGTCTTTTCCCAACAAACAAGTGTTTGATGTTAGTAAGATCTGCCTAGCATGGGCCAGTTGGATTGCTGCAGTGCACCTGTCCTTACGTAATGGGTGTAAGGAGGATCTTTCTAGCATGACCTAATTGGCTTGCTGCAGTGCACCTATCCTTAAGTAATGGTTGGGTGTAAGTAGGATCTTCCTAGTATAAGCCAGTTGGCTTGCTGCAGTTCACCTGTCCTTAAGTTATGGTTGGGTGTAAGTAGGAACTGCCTAGCATAGGCATTAGGCCTACTGCAGTGCTAGTGTATTCTTATGTTCTTACGTAATGGATGGGTGTGAGTAGGACCTGCTTACTGAGGTTCTCCTTTATTCTTATATTTATCAAGTCTTTGCCTCTTCAAGTGGCAAAGAGGCTCTTGTTCTGAGGAACTGGACCTTTCAGTATTCTTCCTCCGACTGAACCTAACTACCCCCCCCCACTCCTCCCTTCCCTGCCCTATCCTTGCCATCCCTCCCCTCTCCTTCCTTTGCTGCTTTTGGCCTTTGGGGTCCTCTCTGAAATTCTAGCTCCTATGATTGGGAAAGGGTGTCATTATCTGTCCCATTCTGTTGAGGTCCTTGGTGGTTGTGGTGTTTGCTGTGGAATCTGGATCATCTGGAGATGTTACAGTCCACCCTCTGAAGTCCCGGAGGGTGGCATACAGTGTCCTTCAGGTGGCAGGTGTATCTCCGGAGGCTGCCTGTTGGTTCCAGGAGGTGGTGCCTGAAGGAAGTATGCCTTGCGGCAGGCTTCTGGCCGCCCTCTCTTTTGTCCTCCAGGTGGATGTGAGGTTGCTATCCTGGATTGCTGGGTTACTGGTATGGGTTTCATACCACACCTGCACTACTGGCTGCACTGAGGGCCCCCCTTGTACCCATGTACCCCCCTTCTTTTTTTTTTAAAAAAGATTAAAAAAAAAAAATAAAAACCTTACCATGGAGTCCCAGGTCCATGAAATTCCTCCTCCTGGGCCCCTTTCTCCTGTGTCAACCCCCCTCATTGCTCTGCCTCATCTTTAGACCATTTTTTAGCCCTCTCTAACAACCCAGTACCTTCTCCAGGTAGCATTTCATTGCCCATCTCTGGTACTGAGGTTTCGCCTGACCCTTTTGATGTGTCTGACCTCCGTGCATTTTTGACTGTGTTTCCGGCTTTACCCTCTACAGTGTGGTGATTTTCAGATTGCCCATTCATTTCAGGATGGACCACCACTGGTCCCTCACCTAAACATCCATGACCTCCTAACAGATGACACTGTCCCAGTTACCTCTTGCTCTTCACAGAAATGCCCAACATAACACTTACCTCCCCTTACACTCTTATGTTTCAAGGTACACACTGGACTAAATTCTTCACTCTAAAACTGACATCTCCTACTGACTATCTTTCAGACCATAGTATCAGCAGTGCACTCCTATGCTATGTTGGTCAAAAATACTTCATATCATGCTCTTGAGAGTGGTGCCTGCATCATCACTGCAAAATGCTGGACAGGCTCACAATCTTTCCATTCTTACCTTCATTGACAATATTCCTGTCACAATTCAATTCTTGCAGTGGAACCATAAATCTTCCACATACCATTATTCATGAGTGGCATAGACATATTCATGAGATAAAGTATATGAAAAATTAAGGCTCTTTTGGCAAAAAGTCAGGGTTGACCTATTTTGCACATGCTATTGGATTATACTTGAGTATATATGGTACATGAAATAAAGTTCCTGTGTAAGGAAGGGAAAAAGTAAAGGGTAGTACAATATTCTGATAGGGTTTGTGAAGAACAGTAACTCATTACAGTTTGGGATAGAGAATATTACAAGTAAGGCAAAAGGTAGAAGATGAAGAGGAAGACTAAGAACAGAGTAAGAGGATGGAATGACAGTGTGTCTCATAACCAATTTGTAGTCAGACATGTAGGGTATCAATATGGAATAATACATCAATTTTAAAATGATAGGGGTATATAAAGGATATGCTTTACATGGTATCATGCAAGTTACTACATAACTTTGTTGATTTAGTTACGACATATATGCTTTGTTAAATATTTAATAATTTCAGGTATCAAGAATAGAGAAAGTGGGTGGTGCAAATACTAGTCGTGGCGAAAACTCATATGGTATTGAAATATTTTGTAAAGATATTCGAAACTTGCGGTTTGCTCATAAGCAGGTATGGCTACTGTTTGATGTTTTGAGTCGATCTATTTTTTTTATGATTTCTAACAATAATCTTCATGTTGTTATATATTATTTTAATGGAATGAGCTGCATGTGTTTCTCTCATTTCAGAGAGTTTTCATGTACTGTATTATGAATTTTCTTTTGCTAAAGTCACATGATCCATGTAATGATTTTCCAGAATTCTAACAGAGCAAATGTTATGCACGCTTTGTTGTACTGTACATGCTTACCTACTAATTTTGCTTTAGATTTCCTCACTTAAAATGTGGCAGTTATGAATTTTTCTTTTTGGGTTTCATAATGTATTGCTCTATTATTTTCCCATCTGCAGTATTTCCTCACAAGTTTTGTAGTACTTCACTTGATATAAATAATCTTTTACAAACACAGAATACTAAGAACTTTTAGGATTTTTGAGAGTAAATTAGTGCCTTTTTTATTATTGTTTTATTATACTCTCCTTTCCATGCAAATTATCCATAATCCCCATATTTGTTTTCTTATAAATTATATATATTTTTTTCGGGCCACCCTGCCTTGGTGGGAATCGGCCGGTGTGATAATAAAAAAAAAAAATATTTTTTTTATGAATGTGACCTGTAAACTTTATACTGTGCTAGGTATTATTTATTTGTCATTGCTGATTTGAAGTTGTGGAAGCAGAGCTATGCTTGTATTGTCTTGTAGTATTTAATGTTTTATCTATCATCTGTATATTTTATAATTTTCAGTTTCCGCAGCATGTACCATGTTGATGGTAAAAAAAACAAAACAGCAAAGAACCTTTTTATTAATACAGCATTTAACCCACTAGCCAGTTCATTTTATCAACAACGTGGAATATATAAAAGAAAAAGCTGTATATAATGCATGTGGTGGAGGTTAGGTCAGGTGGTGCCAGGATAGGTTATGTAATATCAGGACAACTGTATAGCCCTTGTGGCTTAGTGCTTCTTTTTTATAATAATAATAATAATATCAGGACAGGTCAGGTGCTCTTGGAGGCATGTCTGTTGCTGTTGGGTCTGGTCAGGTGCTGTTAGGGCAAGTGAGGTGCCATTGGGTCTTGTCAGGTGCTGTGTGGAAGGGGGAGCAAGTGAGGTGCTCTTGGGGATAAGTGAGGTGCTGGTGAGGAAGGTCAGAGGGATGTAAATTTTGTCTAAACCCATTCAGATTCAAAATTCAAAATTTTATTTCACATAGTGTACAATGTGTAGTTTACATGTAATAAAATATTGTTAAGGACAAAGAAAGTCACTAACATGCATGAGCATTTTGGGCAGACTAATCCTAATGCTTACACACTACTAAAACCTATAGACATGGGTTATGGAGTGGTGAATTTTAATTATACATTATAAAACTAAACTGTCATATCTGGGCACCTCTGCAAAAACAGTGATTGTGTGTAAATGATGGGGAAAGTGTGTCTTTTTTGGGTCACCCTGCCTCAGTAGGAGATAAGAACATAAGAACATAAGAACGAAGGAACACTGCAGAAGGCCTACTGGCCCATGCGAGGCAGGTCCAAGTCTCCTACCGGCTTAAGCCAGTGCACCCAACCTAGTCAGGTCAGGTCACATTGACTTAAGGGAGGAACACGGCAACCGACCTGGTAGCTCAAGCTATCAGGTCCAACTCACACCCACCCACATCCACTCATGTATTTATCCAACCTATTTTTAAAGCTACATGTTAAAATAAAAAAAATATAAAAAGGGGGTAGCAAAAATTTTATAATCAATAAAATTTGTAGTAGAGAGGTTGCAAAAAAAGAAGTATTACAGTTAGTATAATTTACAATAGTACGATTTTAAGTGTGTATTAATATTTTAAATTGATTTAATGTTAAGTTAATTGGGCTTTCTTGAGTAGTTTCAAACTGGTTCAGGCATAGTATAGTTTGGGAGATAAGGTGATTTTTAATTATAGCCTTAAATTGACTGGCAAACAGGAAACCTTTTGCTAGTTCAGGCAATGAATCCCAGATCTTTGGGCCCTTTGTGTGCATTGCATTTTTGCATAAGGTGAGACAGGCACGAGGGATGTCAAGAAGTTTGAGAGGAGAGTTTATATTGGAGTTTAATGTTCTATATATATATAGTAGACATGGTAATATGAGTGCATGTTTTGTATATTATGTAAGTTCAAACTCTTGAAGAGTGGAGGGGTGTGTTGTTACGTGCAGGAGTTAGTGATCATCCACACAGCAGCTTTTCGTTGGATTTTTAATAGTTTAAAGTGATTAGTCATAGTAGATCCCCAAGCACAAATACCATAGGTGAGGTAGGGATAAATTAGAGAGTGGTATAGTGTAAGTAGTGCCATTTGGGGTACATAGTACTGTATTTTGGAAAGGATGTAGTATACTGTTTGAAGACCTGTCCTGGCAGCCCTGACCTGTCCTGGCAGCACCTGCCCTGTCCTGGCAGTACCTGCCCTGTCCTGGCAATGCCTTCCCTGTCATGGCAGCACCTGCCCTGTCCTGGCAGCACCTTACCTGTCCTGCCAGCACCTTATCTGTCCTGGCAGCACCTGACCTGTCCTGGCAGCACCTTACCTGTCCTGGCAGCACCTTACCTGTCCTGGCAGCACCTGACCTGTCCTGGCAGCACCTTACCTGTCCTGGCAGCACTTTACCTGTCCTGGCAGCACCTGACCTGTCCTGGCAGCACTTGACCTGCCCTGGCAGCACTTGACCTGTCCTGGGTAGCACCTTTCCTGTCCTGGCAGCACCTGACTTGACCCATTGGCTCCTCGCTGCCTCCAATGTTTTTTTTTTTTTATTTTTATTATCACACCGGCCGATTCCCACCAAGGCAGGGTGGCCCGAAAAAGAAAAACTTTCACCATCATTCACTCCATCACTGTCTTGCCAGAAGGGTGCTTTACACTACAGTTTTTAAACTGCAACATTAACACCCCTCCTTCAGAGTGCAGGCACTGTACTTCCCATCTCCAGGACTCAAGTCCGGCCTGCCGGTTTCCCTGAATCCCTTCATAAATGTTACTTTGCTCACACTCCAACAGCACGTCAAGTATTAAAAACCATTTGTCTCCATTCACTCCTATCAAACACGCTCACGCATGCCTGCTGGAAGTCCAAGCCCCTCGCACACAAAACCTCCTTTACCCCCTCCCTCCAACCCTTCCTAGGCCGACCCCTACCCCGCCTTCCTTCCACTACAGACTGATACACTCTTGAAGTCATTCTATTTCGCTCCATTCTCTCTACATGTCCGAACCACCTCAACAACCCTTCCTCAGCCCTCTGGACAACAGTTTTGGTAATCCCGCACCTCCTCCTAACTTCCAAACTACGAATTCTCTGCATTATATTCACACCACACATTGCCCTCAGACATGACATCTCCACTGCCTCCAGCCTTCTCCTCGCTGCAACATTCATCACCCACGCTTCACACCCATATAAGAGCGTTGGTAAAACTATACTCTCATACATTCCCCTCTTTGCCTCCAAGGACAAAGTTCTCTGTCTCCACAGACTCCTAAGTGCACCACTCACTCTTTTTCCCTCATCAATTCTATGATTCACCTCATCTTTCATAGACCCATCCGCTGACACGTCCACTCCCAAATATCTGAATGCGTTCACCTCCTCCATACTCTCTCCCTCCAATCTGATATTCAATCTTTCATCACCTAATCTTTTTGTTATCCTCATAACCTTACTCTTTCCTGTATTCACCTTTAATTTTCTTCTTTTGCACACCCTACCAAATTCATCCACCAATCTCTGCAACTTCTCTTCAGAATCTCCCAAGAGCACAGTGTCATCAGCAAAGAGCAGCTGTGACAACTCCCACTTTGTGTGTGATTCTTTATCTTTTAACTCCACGCCTCTTGCCAAGACCCTCGCATTTACTTCTCTTACAACCCCATCTATAAATATATTAAACAACCACGGTGACATCACACATCCTTGTCTAAGGCCTACTTTTACTGGGAAAAAATTTCCCTCTTTCCTACATACTCTAACTTGAGCCTCACTATCCTCGTAAAAACTCTTCACTGCTTTCAGTAACCTACCTCCTACACCATACACTTGCAACATCTGCCACATTGCCCCCCTATCCACCCTGTCATACGCCTTTTCCAAATCCATAAATGCCACAAAGACCTCTTTAGCCTTATCTAAATACTGTTCACTTATATGTTTCACTGTAAACACCTGGTCCACACACCCCCTACCTTTCCTAAAGCCTCCTTGTTCATCTGCTATCCTATTCTCCGTCTTACTCTTAATTCTTTCAATTATAACTCTACCATACACTTTACCAGGTACACTCAACAGACTTATCCCCCTATAATTTTTGCACTCTCTTTTATCCCCTTTGCCTTTATACAAAGGAACTATGCATGCTCTCTGCCAATCCCTAGGTACCTTACCCTCTTCCATACATTTATTAAATAATTGCACCAACCACTCCAAAACTATATCCCCACCTGCTTTTAACATTTCTATCTTTATCCCATCAATCCCGGCTGCCTTACCCCCTTTCATTTTACCTACTGCCTCACGAACTTCCCCCACACTCACAACTGGCTCTTCCTCACTCCTACAAGATGTTATTCCTCCTTGCCCTATACACGAAATCACAGCTTCCCTATCTTCATCAACATTTAACAATTCCTCAAAATATTCCTTCCATCTTCCCAATACCTCTAACTCTCCATTTAATAACTCTCCTCTCCTATTTTTAACTGACAAATCCATTTGTTCTCTAGGCTTTCTTAACTTGTTAATCTCACTCCAAAACTTTTTCTTATTTTCATCAAAATTTGTTGATAACATCTCACCCACTCTCTCATTTGCTCTCTTTTTACATTGCTTCACCACTCTCTTAACTTCTCTCTTTTTCTCCATATACTCTTCCCTCCTTGCATCACTTCTACTTTGTAAAAACTTCTCATATGCTAACTTTTTCTCCCTTACTACTCTCTTTACATCATCATTCCACCAATCGCTCCTCTTCCCTCCTGCACCCACTTTCCTGTAACCACAAACTTCTGCTGAACACTCTAACACTACATTTTTAAACCTACCCCATACCTCTTCGACCCCATTGCCTATGCTCTCATTAGCCCATCTATCCTCCAATAGCTGTTTATATCTTACCCTAACTGCCTCCTCTTTTAGTTTATAAACCTTCACCTCTCTCTTCCCTGATGCTTCTATTCTCCTTGTATCCCATCTACCTTTTACTCTCAGTGTAGCTACAACTAGAAAGTGATCTGATATATCTGTGGCCCCTCTATAAACATGTACATCCTGAAGTCTACTCAACAGTCTTTTATCTACCAATACATAATCCAACAAACTACTGTCATTTCGCCCTACATCATATCGTGTATACTTATTTATCCTCTTTTTCTTAAAATATGTATTACCTATAACTAAACCCCTTTCTATACAAAGTTCAATCAAAGGGCTCCCATTATCATTTACACCTGGCACCCCAAACTTACCTACCACACCCTCTCTAAAAGTTTCTCCTACTTTAGCATTCAAGTCCCCTACCACAATTACTCTCTCACTTGGTTCAAAGGCTCCTATACATTCACTTAACATCTCCCAAAATCTCTCTCTCTCCTCTGCATTCCTCTCTTCTCCAGGTGCATACACGCTTATTATGACCCACTTCTCGCATCCAACCTTTACTTTAATCCACATAATTCTTGAATTTACACATTCATATTCTCTTTTCTCCTTCCATAACTGATCATTTAACATTACTGCTACCCCTTCCTTTGCTCTAACTCTCTCAGATACTCCAGATTTAATCCCATTTATTTCCCCCCACTGAAACTCTCCTACCCCCTTCAGCTTTGTTTCGCTTAGGGCCAGGACATCCAACTTCTTTTCATTCATAACATCAGCAATCATCTGTTTCTTGTCATCCGCACTACATCCACGCACATTTAAGCAACCCAGTTTTATAAAGTTTTTCTTCTTCTCTTTTTTTAGTAATTGTATACAGGAGAAGGGGTTACTAGCCCATTGCTCCCGGCATTTTAGTCGCCTCATACGACACGCATGGCTTACGGAGGAAAGATTCTTTTCCACTTCCCCATGGACAATAGAAGAAATAAAAAAGAACAAGAGCTATTTAGAAAAAGGAGAAAAACCTAGATGTATGTATATATATATATGCATGTGCGTGTCTGTGAAGTGTGACCAAAGTGTAAGTAGGAGTAGCAAGATATCCCTGTTATCTTAGCGTGTTTATGAGGCAGAAAAAGAAACCAGCAATCCTACCATCATGCAAAACAGTTACAGGTTTTTGTTTCACAGTCATCTGGCAGGACGGTAGTACTTCCCTGGGTGGTTGCTGTCTACAAACCTACTACCAATGTTTTTATGTACATGTATTCCTTGTACTTGATAAAGAGCTCTACTGATGTTGTCTTTTTCTTCTTTCTTATATTGGCTTACCCATTCAATTCCACACTTTTTACCTTGTATCCCATGCTTCTATTGTCATCACTCTTTTTGTGAGAAAATTTCTTGCATCCTTTTCTCATTTACAACTGTGACCTGTTCTTCCTGTTGATGGTGCTTCTAAATCTTCTTTATCCGTTTTTCATATAATTTTATGTGGTTATCGTGTCATTTCTTTTCTCTTGTCAGCTAGGGAAAAATTGATGGTGAATGTTTTCTTTCCTTACATGATTCTGCCAAAAAAAGAAGTGTTAGATAAAAATTAAAAGTTGATATTTAGGTGTTGGCATCCCAGTTAATTTCTGAAAATCAAAAGTAATAGTAATATCCAGTGTTTCAGAAGCTTTTGTTAAAAAAAGAAAATGGATTCATAAGGGCATGTCAGATGCTGTATGTGGCTTTTTTTTTTTTTTTTTTTTAGCAAATTTATTACTGGTACTCTAAAAGGGTGTAGAGTGTTAATTAAGGTAAAAATTACTGAGACTAACAGCTGACAGATTTTTTTTCCCATACTTGTCTCTCACCAAGGTAAAGCATTCCAGAAAAGGAAATGCATTTAGTATTCTTTATTCAGAGCTATCTTGATGGAACACAGTGTGAAGACTCCTCAGTTGAAATGACCTGAGCTGCAACACTCCCACCCTTCAGTGCAGACACTGTACTTCCCAGATCCAGGATTCCATTAATGTTATCTTACACTCCTATAGCACATCAGGACACCAAAAAAAAAAAAAATGTTTCATTGACTCCAGTGGCTTCATCAGTCCAATACAAAACAGAAAGGTGTAAGGAGAGGAGGAATTTGAGATAATCAGTCCCTCAGCCTGGAATCGATGTGTTCAGTCCATCAATCTTGTAGAAAGTACAGCATAGGGCTGGAGAAGTGGCTTATATACTGTAGTCAGGCGAGACAAAACAGGAGGAGGCTGGATCACAGTGGAATCATCCAGTAGTGTAAGTAGGTCTTTGTCCAAATGTTGGACAAGTGTTGAAGAATTCCTTGTATCAAGATCCCATGATGTTGCAGTGTCTGACATATGTGATAATAGCTATCCTCTGTCTTTGTTCCAAAAAATAGTGATGTCCTACCAATATAAGAAGTTTAATGACCAAATACCAGTATGTATAGTCCCTCAGCCTGTTGGTTACATAAAATTTCCTTTCCATTATCACTTAATTTATAAGAATTTTAAGAAGTGCTATAAATTAGTATTAACCAGTAACCCCTAGATAAAATTCTAATTCATTTTCATGGAACTTCTAACAAGAGGTAGTCACTCACAGTTTCAATATCGTGTAACATCTCTTCTGTGTTCAAATGAAATCTATCACTTTGAATGTTCTAATTGTAATGTAGATATATTGGGAGCCTTATGTAACTGTAAAACTTGGATTTGTGTGTATAGAGGACTTTAATACAAGAGTATAACACTTCCAGTAAAACCATCTTATTCAGCTATCATAATTCATCAGTGGCACAGTCACAAGGGAAGCTAAGAGTGCTAAAGCCTCCAGAGACAAATTTTTTTGTTTTTTTTTTCAACAAGTCGGCCGTCTCCCACCGAGGCAGGGTGACCCAAAAAAGAAAGAAAATCCCCAAAAGGAAAATACTTTCATCATCATTCAACACTTTCACCACACTCGCACATTATCACTGTTTTTGCAGAGGTGCTCAGAATACAACAGTTTAGAAGCATACACATATAAAGATACACAACATATCCCTCCAAACTGCCAATATCCCAAACCCCTCCTTTAAAGTGCAGGCATTGTACTTCCCATTTCCAGGACTCAAGTCCGACTATATGAAAATAACCAGTTTCCCTGAATCCCTTCACTAAATATTACCCTGCTCAAATACCTTTTTTCAATTAATGGCTAATTTTCGTTGTATTGAAGAGTGACCACAAAAAGCATGATAGTTTAAGAAATTTCTCATACTGAAAATCAAATGTTTTGATTTTATCAGCATCTTTTAATTTTTAAGCCCCTCATCTTGATTGAAATTCTGGTTTAAGCTCTTCCCCCCCATCCCAGAATGAAATCCTGGCTTAATTAGGCTCTCCCCCATCCCAGAATTAAATCCTGTCTTTGCTGTTGGAACTCACTCTTAATCCAACAATCAAAGAATAGGGCAATATAATTTTAAAATTATAGCTAAGACAAACAGCAGAGTGGATTTAAGAATTCTAGAAAGATTATATGGTGTATTAGGCAACTTAAAACTGGACTTAATGACAAAGTATCTACAATCAACCTGACAGGTATGTTTTTCTTAGTGTTAAGTACATTTAGCCGGATTTGAGTCCTGGAGGTGGGACGTACAGTACCTGCTCTCTAAAGGAGGGGTTTGGGATATTTGCTGTTTAGAAGGACATCTGAACTGGTGTATCTGAATGCCTCTGGCAAGACAGTGATAGTGTGAGTGATGGTGAAAGTGTTTCTCTTTCAGGTCACCCTGCTTTAATGGGAGATGGCCAGCATGTTAAAAAAAATACATATACAGCCTCTCCTCACTTAGCAATATACTCATTTACCGACGACTCAGACTTATGATGGGCTCTCTGACCAGTACACATACCTAAATAATGTATATTAGAGCTGATTTCCTTTATTCTGTTTATTACAATGTACAGTACACTACTGTAAAAAACATTTCAAAATATGCTAAAAATGTTATGAATGGTGCAAAAGTGACATTAAAACAATATCAAAGATGGTTGACACAAACCCACTACCATTATAGTATGCTCCTTGCTTAGCAATGAATTTGTTTACCTATATGGTCTTAGGAATGGAATTCCATCGTTAAGTGAGGAGAGGCTGTATACATACATACTCCGTGTGGAAGTGGAGAAGAATCCTTCCTCCATAAGCCATGCATGTCATAAGAGGCGACTTAAATGCTGGGAGCAAGGAGCTAGGAACCCCTTCTCCTGTAAAAATTACTTAATGAAAAAAGAAGAAAAACTTTTGTTTCATCTTTATTTTGGGTCACCCTTCCTTAGTGGGAGATGGCCGATGTGTTAAATTTTTTTATACAAATGCATATATGTATACATGTTTATGTATATATATTTTTTTATTTATATATTTATTGTCAATCTTCTCTCTTTTCAAACTGAGATAAAACGATTTATACCTGCACTTAGTGAAAAAAATCTTGTCATTTGAACATTATTTTATGTGAGGAAATACTCTTGTGGCATGAAACTTAAACTATACACTCACTGTTGCTTTAGTGGCTGCAACAGCATGCTGGCTGCTGGCTGCCAGCAAGCATTATCTAACTTCTTTACAAGTTCTTTGAGATTTATAACTCTTCGGTCTTAAGCAGGTGCTTTTAGGGCACTGAACTAACATGGCAGCTCCAAATTTCTTAAGTGTTCATTAATTTCCATTAAGTTCAGGAGGTGAGAAATATAGTGCTTGTGCTCTGAAGGATGGGTAGGAATGTTGCTGTTCAGAGGATCATTTGAATTGTGATGTTACTTATTGAATGAATAATGGTAAAGGTGTTTCCTTCTTTAGGTCACCCTTTCTCTTAAATTTTGTGCTTATTTTGGTATGTTATTATTATTGAGGTCACCCTGCCTTAATGGGCAACAATCAATGTGGTATAAAAAGAAATTGTTGTAGTACTCTGTTTCTTGTGGTGAAGTTTTAGCATTTATTAATGAGAAGAAAGATTTTTATATCTTGTAGTAAATTTGCAACAGATATAATGTTGGGCTATATGCATATATATGTTAGAGTGGATTTAGTTTAATTCGAATGTATATTATGAAGATGTTCTTGTGTCATTTCTGGATTACACTGAAGGAGAGATGCTTTATAAATAAACTTGAGCACATGGAAGAAGAACCCAGCATCATTTCACGTTTAAAAACAAGAATGTTTCTATGTTGGTAAAAATTTCAGCACTAAGTATCTAATAGATTTATCACTTTTTTTTTTTTTTTTTAATAGAATCCAGAAAATTTACCTTCATCGCTTTTAATTCTTAGCACTAACAAGAAATTAGTAATTATAAGGCATTAAAAAGAGTGCATAGTTTATGAATGTATAAATACTATATGAAGAGAGGCTGTATGTTTTGTATATGCCCAGCATTAAGCATGGCAGAAGAAGAAGAATAATGATTGATTTTGTTGGAACCATATTCTAATTGACAAAGAGGAACAAATAAGATTTTCTACACAGAGTTTACATGTTAAATAGAATCTTTATACTCTCCTAGAAGGAAAGCAGAGTAGAAAAAAGATTTAATATATATTACAGTAATCTGATTTATGTGTAACCTGAAATGAAGGTGCCATCCTGGACTCCAGTCATCTGTGAGTTACAGGAAGTAGAGACTAGCTTCTGGATAATGTCTGCTTCCTCAAAAGGAAAGAAAATAATTGAAAGAATTCCTAAGCCAAATGAGTTGAAGACAGAAGAGGTAGAACTACAAAAGTAAATGATAAAAAGTACTGTAGAATTTTGGGAACAGTTATCACCCAAGTCCAGTATGACTCGTGTAGTTAACTAGCAGAATGTTGTCAAGAATTTATTATTTCCAACAGAAGTTTATTGAACCACTTGAGAATATTTAAGGAGCCATCATAAGACCAAGATACATTGCTTTGAATTTGAAAATTTGGAACCTGCAGGATTAAAGTGCAAGCTTCCTGCTGCTTTATAGAGGGTGAAGAATTAATTAAGTTAAAGATTACAGGTACGTCTTGCTACTTCTACTTACACTTAGGTCACACTACACATACATGTACACGTTTATTTATACACACTCATCTGAGTTTTCTTTGATTTTATCTTAATAGTTCTTGGTCTTATTACTTTTCCTTTTATATCCATGGGGAAGTGGAATAAGAATCTTTCCTCCGTAAGCCATGCGTGTTGTAAAAGTCAACTAAAATGCCGGGAACAATGGGCTAGTAACCCCTTTTCCTGTAAAGATTACTAAAAAGAATAAGAAGAAGAAAATTGTCAAAGTGGGAAGTCTGAATGTGCGTGGATGTTGTGCAAATGATAAGAAAGAGATGATTGTGGATGTTATGAATGAGAAGAAACTGGATGTCCTGGCTTTAAGTGAAACAAAGCTGAAGGGGGTGGGAGAGTTTCAATGGAGAGGAATAAATGGGATTAGGTCAGGGGTTTCAAACAGAGTTAGAGCTAAAGAAGGAGTAGCAATAATGTTGAAGGATAAGCTATGGCAGGAAAAGAGGGACTACAAATGTATAAATTCAAGGATTATGTGGAGTAAAATAAAGATTGGATGTGAAAAGTGGGTTATAGTAAGCGTGTATGCACCTGGAGAAGAGAGAAGTGTAGAGGAGAGAGAGAGATTCTGGGAAATGTTGAGTGAATGCGTGGGGAGTTTTGAATCAAGTGTGAGAGTAATGGTGGTTGGGGATTTCAATGCTAAAGTGGGTAAAAATGTTATGGAGGGAGTAGTAGGTAATTTTGGGGTGCCAGGGGTAAATGTAAATAGGGAGCCTTTAATTGAGCTATGTGTAGAAAGAAATTTGGTAATAAGTAATACATATTTTATGAAAAAGAGGATAAATAAATATACAAGGTATGATGTAGCACGTAATGAAAGTAGTTTGTTAGATTATGTATTGGTGGATAAAAGGTTGATGGGTAGGCTCCAGGATGTACATGTTTATAGAGGGGCAACTGATATATCGGATCATTATTTAGTTGTAGCTACAGTTAGAGTAAGAGGTAGATGGGAAAAGAGGAAGGTGGCAACAACAAGTAAGAGGGAGGTGAAAGTGTATAAACTAAGGGAGGAGGAAGTTCGGGCGAGATATAAGCGACTATTGGCAGAAAGGTGGGCTAGTGCAAAGATGAGTAGTGGGGGGGTTGAAGAGGGTTGGAATAGTTTTAAAAATGCAGTATTAGAATGTGGGGCAGAAGTTTGTGGTTATAGGAGGGTGGGGGCAGGAGGAAAGAGGAGTGATTGGTGGAATGATGAAGTAAAGGGTGTGATAAAAGAGAAAAAGGTAGCTTACGAGAGGTTTTTACAAAGCAGAAGTGTTATAAGAAGAGCAGAGTATATGGAGAGTAAAAGAAAGGTGAAGAGAGTGGTGAGAGAGTGCAAAAGGAGAGCAGATGAAAGAGTGGGAGAGGCACTGTCAAGAAATTTTTATGAAAATAAGAAAAAAATTTTGGAGTGAGTTAAACAAGTTAAGGAAGCCTAGGGAAAGTATGGATTTGTCAGTTAAAAACAGAGTAGGGGAGTTAGTAGATGGGGAGAGGGAGGTATTAGGTAGATGGCGAGAATATTTTGAGGAACTTTTAAATGTTAAGGAAGAAAGGGAGGCAGTAATTTCGTGCACTGGCCAGGGAGGTATACCATCTTTTAGGAGTGAAGAAGAGCAGAATGTAAGTGTGGTGGAGGTACGTGAGGCATTACGTAGAATGAAAGGGGGTAAAGCAGCTGGAACTGATGGGATCATGACAGAAATGTTAAAAGCAGGGGGGGATATAGTGTTGGAGTGGTTGGTACTTTTGTTTAATAAATGTATGAAAGAGGGGAAGGTACCTAGGGATTGGCAGAGAGCATGTATAGTCCCTTTATATAAAGGGAAAGGGGACAAAAGAGATTGTAAAAATTATAGAGGAATAAGTTTACTGAGTATACCAGGAAAAGTATACGGTAGGGTTATAATTGAAAGAATTAGAGGTAAGACAGAATGTAGAATTGCGGACGAGCAAGGAGGCTTCAGAGTGGGTAGGGGATGTGTAGATCAAGTGTTTACATTGAAACATATATGTGAACAGTATTTAGATAAAGGTAGGGAAGTTTTTATTGCATTTATGGATTTAGAAAAGGCATATGATAGAGTGGATAGAGGAGCAATGTGGCAGATGTTGCAAGTATATGGAATAGGTGGTAAGTTACTAAATGCTGTAAAGAGCTTTTATGAGGATAGTGAGGCTCAGGTTAGGGTGTGTAGAAGAGAGGGAGAATACTTCCCGGTAAAAGTAGGTCTTAGACAGGGATGTGTAATGTCACCATGGTTGTTTAATATATTTATAGATGGGGTTGTAAAAGAAGTAAATGCTAGGGTGTTCGGGAGAGGGGAGGGATTAAATTATGGGGAATCAAATTCAAAATGGGAATTGACACAGTTACTTTTTGCTGATGATACTGTGCTTATGGGAGATTCTAAAGAAAAATTACAAAGGTTAGTGGATGAGTTTGAGAATGTGTGTAAAGGTAGAAAGTTGAAAGTGAACATAGAAAAGAGTAAGGTGATGAGGGTATCAAATGATTTAGATAAAGAAAAATTGGATATCAAATTGGGGAGGAGGAGTATGGAAGAAGTGAATGTTTTCAGATACTTGGGAGTTGACGTGTCGGCGGATGGATTTATGAAGGATGAGGTTAATCATAGAATTGATGAGGGAAAAAAGGTGAGTGGTGCGTTGAGGTATATGTGGAGTCAAAAAACGTTATCTATGGAGGCAAAGAAGGGAATGTATGAAAGTATAGTAGTACCAACACTCTTATATGGATGTGAAGCTTGGGTGGTAAATGCAGCAGCGAGGAGACGGTTGGAGGCAGTGGAGATGTCCTGTCTAAGGGCAATGTGTGGTGTAAATATTATGCAGAAAATTCGGAGTGTGGAAATTAGGAGAAGGTGTGGAGTTAATAAAAGCATTAGTCGTAGGGCAGAAGAGGGGTTGTTGAGGTGGTTTGGTCATTTAGAGAGAATGGATCAAAGTAGAATGACATGGAAAGCATATAAATCTATAGGGGAAGGAAAGAGGGGTAGGGGTCGTCCTCGAAAGGGTTGGAAAGAGGGGGTAAAGGAGGTTTTGTGGGTGAGGGGCTTGGACTTCCAGCAAGCGTGCGTGAGCGTGTTAGATAGGAGTGAATGGAGACGAATGATACTTGGGACCTGACGATCTGTTGGAGTGTGAGCAGGGTAATATTTAGTGAAGGAATTCAGGGAAACCGGTTATTTTCATATAGTTGGACTTGAGTCCTGGAAATGGGAAGTACAATGCCTGCACTTTAAAGGAGGGGTTTGGGATATTGGCAGTTTGGAGGGATATGTTGTGTATCTCTATACATATATGCTTCTAAACTGTTGTATTCTGAGCACCTCTGCAAAAGCAGTGATAATGTGTGAGTGTGGTGAAAGTGTTGAATGATGATGAAAGTATTTTCTTTTTGGGGATTTTCTTTCTTTTTTTTTTGGGTCACCCTGCCTCGGTGGGAGACGGCCGACTTGTTGAAAAAAAAAAAAAAAAAAAAAAAAAAAAAAAAGACAATTTTATTTTATGATTACAAAACAAGAATTTAATAGTGGATAATCATCATGCAAGATGAACCAAAGATGTTATATATTTAGTAGTATAAGAGTAACTGATGAGGATGGTGAAAGTTTTGAGATCATGAGAAACATTGGTGTTAGTTGGAGACTTTTAATTACTCTTAATCTGATATATACCAACAAAATATATCATGGGTGGGTTTTTACCAAAGTGCTGTATATTTCACCATATTCACAATTTCTGGAGCATGTCTTTGACATTTAAAACTTTTACAGCAGCTCTATTCACAGTAACATGTTATGTGTATTTAGCTTCTCAACAGACTTAAGTTTTAAATAAAAAGTTTAAAATGGTTATTGTAAATATTATTGTATATCACAGGTTGAGAACTGTATATATATTGCTGAATTAACAGCCAGTTTATTTCATTATGAATGCACAAACTTTGCATCCTATAACACTGGCTAGATCTATGACATTACTAATAACACCTAAGTGAAATTAACGTTGAAGAGATAAAGCAAGAACTTCTAGAAAACTGAATGGTATTTAGTCAGCATAATACAGTATTGTAATTTATTAGATAAAAGTAAATGGCACATTGTACATTTTTGGGCATGATTCAACTTTTTATCTCAATACTTTATGAATTTTAGTCTTACTTTTTTCTTCAGCTTAAAGTGAAAATTATTTAAACTTTGTTTTTGCCACTGCATAAGTTATACTGTATTATATAATCACTGTAATAAATTTGTGAATTTTATTGAAAATATAATTACTGAAATAAATTCTTCAGAATTTAAACCAGTAATTTTTTTGTGTGTGTATCAATTCATCTGCAGACTGACGTACAGTACCCCCTGCCCATTGACAGAGAAATGAATATCACAGTATTCAGGCGGTTCAGGATCCTACAAAATTTTGGTGGTTATGGAACTGGTCAAATAAATGAGGTTAGACTGTAAATATTTTGTAATTTAAATTGGGGGACAGGTTCTTATTTGATAGTATGCAAAAGTTCAGTTTAACCACTGTACAAAACTAACGAGCTCATTTCCTCCGAACTAACAGTAAGAATTTGGTGCTGGCTTATGGGAGCTCTTTGGGAAGGGAAGCTAAATAAACATACATTAGTCAGTGATCACACTTCATTAATGTAAATAGCTGTGAGAAGTAATTACTATTTTCTTAAACAAAATATCCTTCTAGATATCATGATATATGTAATTATTTTTGCAAATCCCAATTTTATCAACATAAAACTTATGTTCACATTAATTTTCTGCGTTTATGAACTAGATGCTCACAGACCTGTCTATAGTGAAATGTATTTTATTGGCAAAATGAGATTTCAAGTTGTATTCGAAAAAGCACAAATCATTGCTTAACCCTTTGACTGTTTCAGGCCCCTCTCTGAAACTGTCATTCTATGTCACTCAATTTTTGAAAAAAAAAAAAAATTATTTTTTCTTATGAAATGATAGAGAATCTTTTCCCGATGGTAATGACACCAAAAGTTCGAAATTTGGTCGAAAACTCGTGGAATTATGCTCCCGCGAAGTTAGCGGTCTCGGCGACATGTGCGTATCGGCGATTTCACCGACTTTGAGCCCAATTTTCAGCCAATTCCATTGCTCCAGTTGACCAAACTCATAGCTATTTCTTTAGAACTCCATTTTATCTATCAGCTGAGTACAAGAAACCTCCCATTTACTAATTTGGACTACCCAATATGGTGGTCAGAAATTGGCAATTTGGCCAATTTCACGCAAAATAAAAAAGATGCCAATTTCAAAATAGGGTCCAGAATAAACAAGGTAGACATTCGTGGCACTAAAATAACATATGCTCTGTTCATTAGTCACATCTCTAGGCCCCTCTTATATTATTATTGCTTTCTATTTTGATTTTTTATTCATACAAAAAAATACAAAATTTACTGTTATGCAGACGACTGCATTATTGTAAAAATGGTATAAATAATATCAGTGCACTAGTGAAAGAATATTAGACTCCCCAGTTGACGTGTATTGGACGTGTGGTGTGATTTATTTACTCTTGAACATTGGTAAAAATCGAACATTTCCGCTACTTTGAGCTCAGTTTCAAGGTCGTTTTCATCGTAAAAGTAATGAAAATCATCTCTATTTCTGTAATATGTTTTCCATTTTATCAACTAAGACCATGAAAACGCGAATACAACGATAAATACTATACGAAAATACACCTCAAAGTCGGCGTTTTATTCCAAAAAAACGATCAGAGTTTTTTTTTTCTCATTACGCAATGTGTGCTGCAGGATTTTTTTTATGTGGTGCACACTGACCACACAGACCCATTCTCTCACATGTGGGCCTACCAGCTTTCTCCCACTTGATTTGAAGCCGCTAGAATTATTGAGTATATATACGTCAGAAACATTGGCTCGTAAGACGTATTTATACGTCGAAAACAGTCAAAGGGTTAAAGAATCATTTAATGAAAAAATATAAAGGAATCCCTCTCTTTTGCTGGCCTTATTCCTGCCTGGTAAAAGGGATCAGCCATTTTGATCTTTTTACCTAGTTCCTTCTTATTAGTGGATATATCATGCCTGGTTTTAGCAATTTTCTTAATATCTTGCTCATCACTTCATCTTGTCCTGGGGCTTCCATTACAATGCTTCTCCTGTTTGTGCCAGTGCTTTTTTGTTGCTGTATTTTTGTCTCTGCTTTTAGCTCATCACTCATCATTTCTCTGGTTTGCACTCCATCTCTTTATTGATTTTTTTTCTGGGATACCTCTCGGTATTTTATTAGCCTTCATTAATCTGTTCTATATTGCAGATCTACCCTCTTTCTTATAGCTCCCTTGGTCTGAACATAGATTATAATCCTTCAAAAGATCATTAAGAATAATTTTTTTCAAAATGACACTAGTTTATCATAATAAATGATTGGTTAAGTTTTAAACCGTGGTCCTAGACATAGTATCCTTACTTAATTACATATCAAATACAGATATTACTTGCTAGGTCACATTTCTTTAAGTGTATTTTGATTATTGTTAACATTGATGTACTGTATACCTTTATAAGAAAAACAGAAATTTAGAAAATTGTGTTAGTTGCAACACAATCAGCATAATTGTTTTATATTTTAATTCTGTGGGCTTGATTTTAGGCAGCAAGTACCACACTTAAAATTTACGTAGCTGTAGTTCTTCATACTGCATAGATCTCTAATGATGTAATTACAGTATGTGCTCAATCAACACACACACACAAGTGATGGTTTGGTGGGGGGGACAGGGGATGCAGGGGCAGATGAAAGTAAGTTTATTCAGGTATACACAAGTACAGTTACATAGATTATCATACATAGCAGCATATGTGTAGAGAACCTAGGATAACCCAAAAAAGTCAGACAGAGTGACTTATTTCCATTGGGGTCCTTTTACCTTATTATTATAATATAAAGGTTATAATATTTTCTTATTATTCTATAATAAAGATAACATATTATTATTATTATACTAAAGAGACTATCTACTACACGAGGGTCATTAAGACTATCTGCAATACGAGGGTCATTACTAGGAATAAGGTAAAATTATACGTGTGTTAGCTAAAAAAATAAAAAATCATTCCCCTCCCTTTCTGTAGCTACATTCATCAGACACCTTTTGGCACTCTTCTTGAACTGGTTCATGCTATGACTGGCTTTGACATGTGCGGGCAGTCGTTTCCATTTCCATTGCTGTACAATAAAAGGTGTTTGAAGCTTGGCCACTGACTGTGGGTACTACAAAGTTGTGCTCTCTCCCCTTAGTACTATGATTGCTTTGGTTCCCAACCTCGACAAAATTGACAGCAAGATATTCTGGACACTGTTTGTGAGCAATTTTATAAACATGATTTAGCTTCAGTTATTTTACTCTGTCTTCAACATTCAGCATATCCAACTGCTGTAATTCATTCTGGCCTACATGCTCTCTTGGATGCAGGGCCAGGATGAATCTTACAATTTTGTTCTAGGTGATTTGCAGTCTATCTTTCAGTTTTTTTTGTCAAGGCAGAGTACCATGAAGAGCAAGCATAGTCCATATGACACTGTATAAGGGCTAGACATAGGGTCCTGCGAGCCTCAGTAGGTAGACATTGCGCTTCTCTATAGAGGAGCTTCAGTCTGGCATTCGCTTTCTTTACTACACTGTTCCCTATCAATGCATGGGTCAAAGGGGATTCCCAGATATTTTACTGATGAAAGAAATTCTGGGTGTTCAAAAATTTTTGAAGGAAATCTTTTCTATTTGTACTGTCATTATTTCCAAATAAATATGAACCAAAAATTAAATGATGCTGATTTTTAAGCAAAACACTTCTTGCATAAAACAAATGTGTACTGCATAAAAACAGTGCATTTGAAAAATAAATGAATGTTCAAGTCTGAAACACCTTACAAATGCAAAATAATACTAAACAAATATTAGTTCACCACACTTGCACAAATCATAAAAAAATCAAGATTAAGGTTAGGACATGTGAGAAAATAACTATTTTCTTTTCCATTTTCACCTCATTCCACTAATTGTTTCTCTTGCTTCCGGTATCTTTAAAATTCAACACAATTGCAGTGTATTCTTAAAACCACTCTACCTTTTCTATGCCATTGTTGACTTTCTCTCATGCCAGCCTTACTCTCAAAAATTTTTCATGGCTCTCACAATTCTTTTCTTTAATTTACCCAATGGGAATAAGTCACTTTAACTTTTTTGAGTTATCCTAGGTTCTCTACACATATGCTGCTATGTATGATAATCTATGTAATTGTATTTGTGTACCTGAATAAACTTACTTACTATTCAATATATTTCACTTTCCCTTTACTATCAGGTAACATTATTGATTGGGTAAATTAGTTGCTTGTTTGAAATATGTACAGTAAGGTCTTGATTTAATGGATTAAATGGAGGAGTGGAAAGCCAATAAATGGCAATTGTAATGGATAGAGACTGTTTTGCTGTGTTCATAATAATGGACCCCAGTGAATCTTGTTCCATATTTCCAAAGTCCATTAAACTGAAGCCCTTTGATTTGAGTGTTTACTGCACAACCAAAAGCCTACCCTTCAGTCTTTTAACTAGTACATAGTTCAGCAGACTATCAGACTATGTACTGTATAGTACGTAGATATACTGCCAAGAGTAATGACGACAAGATATATATACACAGCAAATTTTGACCGTGACAGTGTTTTTTCTGTATGTAGAACAAATTTTAAAAAGTTTCTATGTAGAGTGACATGTTTTCACAATAAAGTATTGCTCTATACCTGTCTTTTCTTCAATTTACTAAACATATAAAAAAAAATCTTAGTTATTAGGTTGGTAGACAGCAACCACCCAGCGAGGTACTATTGTCCTGCCAATGATTGTGAAATGGAAACCTGTAATTGTTTTACATGATGGTAGGATTGCTGATGTCTTTTTTTTCTGTGGACGTGTCAGTGGATGGGTCTATGAAAGATGAGGTGAATCATAGAATTGATGAGGGGAAAAGGGTGAGTGGTGCACTTAGGAGTCTGTGGAGACAAAGAACTTTGTCCTTGGAGGCAAAGAGGGGAATGTATGAGAGTATAGTTTTACCAACACTCTTATATGGGTGTGAAGCATGGGTGATGAATGTTGCAGCGAGGAGAAGGCTAGAGGCAGTGGAGATGTCATGTCTGAGGGCAATGTGTGGTGTGAATATAATGCAGAGAATTCGTAGTTTGGAAGTTAGGAGGAGGTGCGGGATTACCAAAACTGTTGTCCAGAGGGCTGAGGAAGGGTTGTTGAGGTGGTTCGGACATGTAGAGAGAATGGAGCGAAACAGAGTGACTTCAAGAGTGTATCAGTCTGTAGTGGAAGGAAAGCGGGGTAGGGGTCGGCCTAGGAAAGGTTGGAGGGAGGGGGTAAAGGAGGTTTTGTGTGCGAGGGGCTTGGACTTCCAGCAGGCATGCGTGAGCGTGTTTGATAGGAGTGAATGGAGACAAATGGTTTTTAATACTTGACGTGCTGTTGGAGTGTGAGCAAAGTAACATTTATGAAGGGATTCAGGGAAACCAGCAGGCCAGACTTGAGTCCTGGAGATGGGAAGTACAGTGCCTGCACTCTGAAGGAGGGGTGTTAATGTTGCAGTTTAAAAACTGTAGTGTAAAGCACCCTTCTGGCAAGACAGTGATGGAGTGAATGATGGTGAAAGTTTTTCTTTTTCGGGCCACCCTGCCTTGGTGGGAATCGGCCAGTGTGATAATAAAAAAAAAAATAAACACGTGGGATAACAGGTATATCTTGTTACAGAGTCTTCCCTACTTACGAACAGGTTAAATTCCAAGAGGTCATTCATTAGTCCATTTGTTCATAAGTCCGACGTATGTACGTATACAGTATTGTACAGTGGTGTAGTATATGTACATATGAACATGGAGTAACCTAGAAGTGTACATAGTTTAAACATATAAGTAAACACAAGAAAAATACAAAAATACATTATGTCTACTTCTGTTTCCATTGTAATGGCCTGGTGCTTCTTAGGACTACCACCTGCATCACCACTTTCTTTAGTGCTTAATGCCAGACATATTGGGGGTATAATAATCACAAATAACACTGAATTTGTGGAAAGAGCACAAGCACATGTATGAACAATGCTGCTAGAGTAACCTACTGTGTATTGTTTACATGTCAGCACTTCCCGCAGTTATCGAAAGTTCACAACACGAATGTTTGTATGTATGGGAGTCTCTGTACTTTTACTTACACTTCGGTCACACTACACATGCATGTACATGAATATATATACACCTATCTGAATTTTCTTTTATATTTTCTTAATAGTTCTTGTTCTTCTTTATTTCCTCTTATCTCCATGGGTAGATGGAAAAGAATTCTTCCTCCATAAACCATGCGTGTCACAAGTGGTGACTAAAATGCTGGAAGCAAGGGGCTAATAACCCCTTCTCCTGTATACATTGCTAAATTTAAAGAGAGAAAGTTTCATTTTTTTTTTTTTTAGGTCACCATGCCTTGGTGGGATACAGCCAATTCATTTAAAACGATTCACCTATAAACTCTCTTACTGCAGAATAACTTCAGTGCAAATCTATACAGGCTGTTGCTAAGTAACTAGCAATCTTCTACACTGTCCAAAATGCTAAGCATTGTATGGGTTTTGTAAAATGTTACTATGTACATTGTTCCTATGTTGTTCCCATACCTATGTCTGTTGTAACTTTTTGTAAATATACAGTTGGCCCTTGAACAACATGGGTTAGAACTGTGTAGGTTCACTTATATGTGGATTTTTTTAATGAGTATTTTTTTAAATTTTTGGAGATTTGCAATAGAAAAAATTAAGAAAAAGTTATGTCATGAATGCATAAAATATATGAAGAGACCAGTCTATTTTATCATTTACCATAAAATATACACAGATCTATTATAAAAAATTAAAATTTATCAAAACTTATACAAACAATTACAGATCATACATGTTCCATTTGCAGTCTAGGTATCTGTCCAGCTCCCTCTTGCAGACAACCAGGGGTCTATTAGTAATTCCCCTTATGGCTGGTGGGAGGCTGTTGATCAGTCTTGGGTCCCGGACACGTATTGTGTTTTCTCTTAGTGTACTAATGGCACCCCTACCTTTCACTGGGGGTATGTTGCATCGCTTGCCCAGTCTTTTGCTCTTGTAGGGAGAGATTTCTGTGTGAAGATTAGGGACCAGTCCCTCCAGGATCTTCCAGGTGTAGATTATGATGTAACTCTCTCACCTGCACTCCAGTGAGTACAAGTCAAGTGCTCGAAGCGTTCCCAGTAGTTAAGGTGTTTGATGGAAATTATGTATGCAATAAAGGTTCTCTGTACATTCTTTAGATCTGCAATTTCACCTGCCTTCAATGGAGATATTATTGTACAGTAGTATTGCAGCCTAGAGAAAACAAGTTATTTAAAAAGGAGCATCATAAGCTTGGCATCTCTTGTCTTTAATGTTCTCATTATCCATCCAATCAGTTTCCTCCCAGATGTGATAGTGGCACTGTTGTGATCCTTGAGGGTGAGATCCTTAGGCATTACCACTCCCAGGTCCTTCACATCACTTTTCCGTTCTGTTGTGTGATTAGTCTGTAGAATACTCAGTTCTAGCTGTTGTTTCCTCCAGTTTTCCATAATGGAGTACAGTGGACCCCTGATTTTTGTCTGGTGCAGAAGTCGTACAATTCGGATTTCGAGCACTTTTTTCCACTAAATTTTCCCCAAGGTTTCGTACATCTGCTCAGAAATTGTCTGTATCTGGATTTTTTGGGTTATCCTAGGTAATTTATACTATGTATAATTGTATTTGTGTACCTGTGAGACAGAGATAGACAGATATAGATACAGACAGAGATAGAGACAGCCAAAGTCAATCAGCCAACCAAGCCAGCTGCCAGCCAGCCAACCAAGCCAGCCGCTGGCCAGCCAGCCAAGCCAGCCGCCGGCCAGCCAGCCAAGTCAGCCGCCGGCCAGCCAGCTGGCCAGCCTGCTTGGCGAACATGTATTGCACCTTCCAGAATTGTTTCTCTTTACTTAGGGCATAGGTTATAAGACATTCTGGCAGGATGACACTACCAGTGGTACCAAAATTGAAAGTGTGTTGCAAAAATGTTGCACATGGGTTATTGAAGTTTTTGATATTTCCTTAAACACTTGTGGCCACATCCACCTCAAAACCACTAAACTTGAGGTCAACATTGCTTTCCTCTTAAAATAGGAGTGTTAATACTACATGACATTGGTGAATCCCAGGTATTTGCCACACTGTTTGCCCTAGCTGGCGCTCAGTTGAACTGGTGCTCCCACAATGTACTAAGTGGTCCCAGATTTTTTAATACTGTGCACACCGAGTGTTAAGACCCATTTTATGCTGACTAGGCATCTCAGGCCAATCATGCTAAATTTGGAGGCAGGAAAAATAAAACAGATCTTTGTGTGGAGCGCTAGCAGTAAGAACATTGATCTACGTTTGGACAGTTAAAGGGTTAAATATATAATTTTGTATCTCTTTATTAGCCTTAAATATCTGTGTGTCTGAGAACATTTTTTTTGTACAGTATAATTACAAATTGTCCATGAAAGATTTCAGGTACATCTTTCTACTTCTATTTACACTTAAGTCACACTACACATGCATGTACAAACATATATATACACACACACCTCTGCATTTTCTCCTCTTTTCTTACTGGTTCTTATTTATTTCCACTTATCTCCTTGGGGAAGTGGAACAGAATTCTTCCTCCGTAAGCCATGTATATCATAAGAAGCGACTAAAATGCCGGGAGTAATGGGCTAGTAACCCCTTTTCCTGTATATATTACTAAGTTTATAAAGAGAAACTTTCGTTTTTCTTTTTGGGCTGCCCTGCTTCGGTAGGATATGGCCGGTGCGTTAAAGGAAAGAAGCATTATAAATTGTATACTTTTGCACACAACAAACTTGTAAATTTGTCTAACAATAAGTAAAGTGCTACCCTTGAAGGAGAGAGAGAGAGGGTAAGGGGAGACAGGGAGGGAAAGGATATATGTAGAGGGCAGGGGAACATGTAGAAGGTAAGTGGAGATGGAAATATACAGTAACCAAGGGAACAGGAGTTAAGACAAAGTGTACAAATGGAGTGGAAATGTTTGAAAAGGATTGTGATGTCTCAACAAAACTTGGCAGGTTCTAAGTGGGTGATCCTCAACAATTGGAGATTGCACAGTAACTATAAATAAACTTTTATTTCCTTGGGATACCCCTTGACATGGTTCTATACATGATGTGCACAGTGCTTGGTCAATCAGGTTAAGGACAGTTGAGTGTGACCAGTAACTGGATGATCAGTCATATGATTACTATCCCTAAGATGGGTATAATATAATACTAAGTAGAATTCATTAATTTTTTTGCACTTATTCAGGCTTTCATATCCTTGTTGATTTTTAAATGGAAGCTGTTTTATGCCAGTAATTGATACTGTGCAGTATTTCATCACATGTATATCTTCTTCCTTAATTAAATCGGTATATGCAGCGATACCTTGAGTTACAAACTTAATTTGTTCCAGAAGGCTGTTCAAGTGCCGATACCGAACGAATTTGTTCCCGTGAGGAATAATGTAAATTAGATTAGGCCGTTTCAGACCCCCAAAAATACACTTACAAAAGCACTTACAAAATACACTTACATAATGGTTTGAGTTGGGAGCTGTTCAAAACTCGAGGTACCACTGTATATGTTGAAAGGTGCATATCTCTGCATATGTGCATTAAAGGTTTGCTTTAATCTCTATTTTAAGGATAAAAGTATTGCTTTAAACCTAGCAATCCTTAACTTTACAGTATAATGAAGTTGTGTGATTGTAATTACCCTGACAGTCTGGAGTCTGGCTGCTTCTACAACATTTAATATCTTGTAGTGTGTTATTTAATCAGCACATTCTTACCTTTTGTGATGTGTGTGTGCATTTATTTCATGCTCAGTGTATGTACAGTACTCTATATTATGTCTCTTTGGTAATTCAGCAAATATCACTTAATGTATGTCAAAATAAATACATTAGGTAGGCTTTTGTCTGATTCATCTAGCTGTATTTCCTACTTAGACAAGAATACAAATTACTTTTAAATTATCTCCCTCATATCAGTGAAATTTTCTTTTTCAGTATTTCTGCTTTCTCATATTTGCTAGGAATGTTTGTGGGTTGCTGCTTTTGGGAACTGTCCCCTCTTGAGAATGTGGCTTCAGACTTCTCTTTGGCAATAAGCAATTATGCCTTAATACTTATAATTTGTAAACAATATATTATTTTAATAGTACAACATTTTTGTAATTATGTGTATTGGAAACAGTTTTTAGGATATTAAATTATTATATTTACCTTCAGGAAAACCACTCTCGTCGGATGGTGACAGAAAAGCTTCTTCAGTATGCATTTCCTGCCTCTCATAAGCTGCCTTTCTTTGCCTTTGAATACTGTGAACAGTATCCTGAGAATGGCTGGAGTGTTTATGAGCCCATCGCTGAACTGAAGAGACAGGTAATGTTAAGCAGTGCTAATGTTGCAACTGCCATTAAGCATGTGCTTGTATTACTGTATACTCTAGTATAAAATTTATTACTGACTTTTTAAAGTGTGGTATTGGCTTGATCCTTTATGAGAGTAGCAGTTGAGCAGCATTTATTTGGTTAACAAATGCAGTAGATACTGTTTTGCATCACCAAATATTGATGAATATGTAAGTAAATTACTGTGTATTGACCAGACAGTGTTTCACTCTAGAAGTTTTCCTGAGTATATAGAAAAATAAAAAGGAGGATATATATCCCCCATAGAATGACTGAGAGCACAGGGAAGAGGAAGTTGGTAATTAAAGTTGTGTAGTGATAAACTTTTCCAGTTGACTGCTTTTCATACTAGAGTGCAATTTGAAAAGTAATGCATGTGGTCTGTTTTGTATATTGGTTTCTTACCAAGGCCTGCTGACTAACAAGTTTCAATGTTTTGCAAAGTTACAAAACCCATTGGTGTTCTAGTTCAGCGCAAACACACCGAAAGCCACAACAATACTCCTGTCGTTTACAAGTTTCCTCATAAAGACTGCACCTCAGCTTCAGTGAGACCTCCAGGAAGAGACATTACAATTAAGAAACACAAATTTGCATAGAGGACTCGCAGCACATAACACACTGGGACTGACACATGAATGCCATGGAAGCAGAAAATGAAGTAATGTTAACTCTTTCATTGTTTGTCCTGTTATATCACAGCTTTGAAGCCAGTGTTGGTCCCATAGTATGATGCCGTGAGCTCATCACACTCAGATAAGCTGTCAGTGGTAAATTTGGGCCTAGATATGAGAGAATGGGTCTCTTTGGTAAGTGTGCACCATATAAAAAAATCCTGCAGCACACAGTACATAATGAGAAAAAAACTGCGACCATGTTTTTGGTTTAAAGCAGCAACTTTGCCATGTATTTTTTTTATGGCTTTTATGGATGTATTCTCTGTTTTTTGGTCTCATTTGATAAAATGGAAATTGAGCTCAAAGTAGCAGAAGTGTTTGATTTTGCTTATATTCCAGAGTACACAATACTCATCCAACTGTCCAGTTTAATACACATTTAGGAATGCACTAACATTATTTATACAATTATTACAATAATGCAGTAGTCTGCATAACAGTAAATCTTCTGTTGTTTGTGTGAATAAAAATTCAAAATGAAAAGCATGTGTTATATAAGAGGGCCCTGGAGACATGACTCAGGAGCAGAAGAAATATTTATTTAGTGCCAGATATGTTTACATTTTTTATTCTGGACCCTATTTTCAAATTGGCAATTGTTGAATTTTGTATGAAATTGGCCAAATTACTGATTTCTGATCACTTTATTGGGTAGTTGAAAAAGGTAAGTGGATGATTTCTTGTACTCAGTCAGTAGAATAGAAAGAATGCTAGTGAAATATGTATAAGTTTGGTGGACTGGAACACTGGAATTGGCCAAAAATAGAGTGCAAAGTGGGCAAAATCGCTGATGCATAAATATCGCCAAGACCGCTCACTTTGTGAGAGCATAATTCCATAAGTTTTCCATCAAATTTTTTACTTTTGGTTTCACTACGGTTGGAAAAATATTCTCTGTCATTTCATAAGATAATTTTTTGTTTTATATATAAATTCTTTGACACTGAGAGCAAGTTTGAGAGCAGGAGTCTCGACACTGAAAGGGCTAAAGAACCATATAAAACTTAGCCTTTAATAGCATTATTTTGGGCTGAAAATTTTTTCTCTTAAAACTGGAAATTAATGTGATGGAATTATTTGTTTGGTCACTTACTGCCCACCAATGTGAAAACATGCTGATAGCTATGATAGTGTTGATTAACAAAAAAAAAAAAATGTCCATTCCTCTGCTCCCACAAGGGCACCAAACAAATGTGGAATGAGAGGGAAAAAAAAATTATCTCATTTATGCTAAAATTATCTAGGTTTTACTTTTTTCACTACACATTCTTACTCAGTGATTTTTAAGCAATATTGAAAAACATGAAAAACTTAACTGTTTTGTGGTCAACTCTCTGAGGTTGCCCACCTGGACGAGCCACTTATAAAGACAGTTAATTGATCTATCTTCCACTCCCTTAATTATAGCCATTCTATAAACTGGTTGTGAGGGAAAAGTTCAACAGATAGGAGTAGCGAGCGAGTATATGGTAACGATAGTTTGATTGCCGGCTGCTTGTTAAGGTAGAGTCAGTCTAGCTCCCGCTATCCCCTTTCCCCCCCTTTCTTCCCACCCCGAAAGGTGACGTGTGGAGCTCCGCCCAAACAGTAATCACTTGACTCACAACTCCCAGCACAACTGTAAGTAAAAGCCTCTGCTCCTATTCTAGCGGATATTGGTTGAAAGCTTCATTTTTGACCAATAATAAACTTTGTCCTTTCAGTTTTAAGCTCCACATGAGACTTTTCGATAATCACCACCTTGTTTAAGTATCTTGCACTTATCATGGAAAGTGATTTCTTAAGCATTGGGTAACCTGTCTCTTTCCAGCTTGGAATGACAGATCGGGTCACCTGCCAACCAATGAGAAGTGTTGAAGGAGACGGACTGAAAACGGTCTTGGGACGTTACCTTATAATCTACCTACCTGATTAATTGTACAGGACACTACCCTTCATCTTT